>NW_020527062.1:0-22027 GCF_003368295.1 Carassius auratus | reverse complement strand
GAGGGATATTGTGAATGCATGTGCCCGCTGGGCACAGTTTACCTGATGCCACGGGGTGGCGATGGCATTGGTGGCTTGAGCCGCTATCGCTGCTTGCAGCTTATTTAGGGCTCAAGCCCGAAGGGGCGAAGAGCTATTGTTCTTCTAAGGATTATTCTTCTTCTTATTATTATTTTTTTTATTTTTATTAACCTTCGGGGTTTTTGGAGGCCTTAATGCTCAAAAACTCTTGAAAATTGGCACACACATTGGAATCTGCGGCCATCAGGACGCCAGAGACTGGGGACCCGGCGTGGCCAGGGGCTCTACAGCGCCCCTGGAACACAGTCAGAAATCTTGAACCATAGCTCACACTTTCATGTATTTATATGAAACTCAGTACACTTATAGATCTCATTGAGTGAACAACTTTTCGCACTCTATGTCATAGGCTCCGCAACAGGAGTCAGCTATTTAGGGTGTTTATAAAAAGCATGCTCTGGAATTTGATATACTTGTCATAGGTCTTTTACTTGATTGCCGCCAAACTCGGTCAACATGATTTCAAGACATTGGGGATGGAAAATTGCCGAGGGGATTTTTGATATCTCGAATGGTTTGCCCGTGGCGAGGCGTTGAAATTATGGCGAGAAATGAGAAACAGGAAATGTCTAATAACATCCACATACATTTCCTGAATTTGATCAAACTTCATTGGTTTGTTCGTTGTATGATACTGATCGGTATATATGTGACTATTAAGAGTCAACATTATAGCGCCACCAACTGGCAGCAGGAAGTGTGTCATTTTCCAAATGCTTTGAATTCAGCATCTTATTTTTACTCTATTTACTTAAAACTTCATCAGAATAATGACAAAACACGGCCGATGTAAATCTGTTGTGGGGATATTGATATCTGATATAGTGTTGCCATGGCAACGGTCAAACTTGAATGTTCTGTTATGGTGAGTTTGAGGCAGACAACAAGCTCAGATTTACATGAAACTCAAAACACATATCAGTATTAGTGATAGCTAGACAATGGCAAAAGCTTTAAAAGGGCGTGAAGGAGGCACTCTATAGCGCCACCTTTTGTCAAAAGTGGGGGGGTTAGTTTTAGCTACAGACACCAAACTGGTACATAAATTGTTCTTTTCAAGACGGACAACTTTCTAATTCACAGTCATCAGCTACGACCAACAGGAAGTCGGCTATTTTGATTTGAATATTTAAATTGAGCTCTGATTTAATGCATACTCCTCACAGGAAATGTTCACTATACTCACCAAACTTTGTCTACATGTTGAAAAACATTGAGGAACTTAAATTGCGAACGGATTTTGGTTAGCTTTGAACGGTTTTGGTCGTTGGTGATTTTTGAAATGACAGTAAAAAGGATCATTAATTGTCTTGTATTTTTAAATTGCAGCTTCCAAACACTTTAAAAAAAAATCATACAGAGATCAAATCATTCTGAGGACATATGCATAGTTTCATGACTTTACAACACTGTATGACTAAAAGAAAATAAAAAAACTGTCAGACATCTCAACTCACTCTGTCCCTCTGTTTGAGGAATGTATGTGTGCTGACTGAGTGTGTGTGTGTGTCTGTGAGTGGGGGATGGGCATGAGCTGAGTGGCAGACACAATGAGAGAGAGAAAGAGAGAGAGAGAGAGAGAGAGAGAGACTTAATCATCTCTTTAATCACCAGAAAAAAAATGTATTTTAAATTGTTATTTTTTTGTTGCTTTTGCTAACATTGCTGTTTTCATTACAGCTTAAGAAATCTCTTAGGCCTTATCCTTTTCTGACAGTTTCAGGAATTAAAAACAAAATTCTAAAAATACTTATTTGTGCTGCAAATAATAATTTCAATCTCATTTGATACTGACCTATTCCATCCTGTGACATGACATTTATCTTAATTTACATAATCTCATGGATGTAACAGTAAAACTGTTCAGTTCACAGATCAAGACTAAGCTGTAATGCAAGCAGAACTTTCACAAATGCTTATAAGTCATTAAAGGATTTTATAACACTGTAAAATAATGTCTAATTTGTTAACATTAGTAAATGCATTGGTAACACTTTATAATAACTGCACTCATTAGTAAATAGTCAGTTCATGCTTTATAAAGTCTTGTCCCAACTTAAATAGTCATTAATAAGCAGCTTATAAATACAGCTATAAATAGCTTGATCTTGGTTTATAAGCACATTTATTAAAAAGGAGAGTAAAGGGTCAGTTATCTTCCTATGAAAAATAAAAAAATGAAAATAAACAAAAAACAACACAGATTGATACAGAACTCAGAAATGTTATTGTGGATTTATGATCAAATCAGCCTGTAAATTAATTCATACTCCTCCAAGAAGACACAAGTAGTTCACACCAAACTGTTTTAACATGAAGCCATATACTGAAGATGTTAAATTTCGAATGGGTTTAGGATACCTTAAATGGTGTGGCCATAGCGATTTATTAAGTGAACATAAAATAATACAATAGTTATTTTACTATATCTTTAACATTTTTAATTCCAACTCTTCATAATTTTTTATATACGTAGAAGTCATCATTTGAAGGAAGCACATTAAGTTTCATAGCTTTATCATTTTCAAGAGCCAGCATAAAATTAAAACTATCATAACATATAAATCAAGCTTGCAATTCTTAGTACCAATAATGGCCACCAGATGGAGCTATAGGATTACTTTTAAATAATTATTGTAGAAACAAGTATGATTTAAATCATTTATAGAAATCTTTCAAAGAAAAATAATATGAATTTTTATGTATTTTACTGATAAAATGACCCTCCCTTAATTAGAATAACAAGCTGAAGTATTGTGAACCGTATATTAAGAATAATTCTTTATAGGCTTTATGGACAGATACGTTTTGAGTGACTCTTGAAGGATCAGCACCACATCCTCTTTTACCACTGTTTAAAGAATGTATCTTACAGAACAGGTGCGGATGAATTTTGAATAGCTTGAATGGTTTTTTCGTGGTGATTTTTTGAAATAACAGTAAAAAAGTAACCAGTAAATGTCTTTTATTTTTTTAAGTGCAGCTTCTAAACACTTCAAAAAAATGTACACATAGAAGACAAGTCATTCTGAGGAAATATGCATAGTTTCATGACTATACAACACTATATGGATGATAGAAAATTAAAAAACTATCATACATCTGATGTCACTCTGTCCCTCTGTCACTGTGGGTAATGTGTGTGTGTGTGTGTGTGTGTGTGTGTGTGTGTGTGTTAAGTGAATTAGGTGTGAAACTATCAGGGAGCATTTAGTCTCCAGCGCCAACATTTTACAGAACTGCCACTTTCCTGTAGTCTCCTGAATTACTTGGTGTCAGGTTCTGAGAGATCTAAGATTACAAAAAATGATTTAATTAGAATACCATGAAGTATTGTGAAATACTATATATTAAGACTTTATATATAGGCTTTATGAACAGATTAGAGTGACTCGTGAAGGACCAGCACCACCTCCTCTTGTCCGATGGTTTGAGGAATATATCTTCCAGAATCCGGGATTAAGATTTAGGAGCTCATTTTTATTCCACCTCCTTTCCTGAAAGTCTGTCTTGCAGAATTGACTAAAAAATAATCTTCACATTAATTCCTAATTATTTTGCAATTATTTTTGTCAGTTCTTCTTGACCTGTTTTTTTTTTCTTCTTCTTTTCTGACCTCATGACCCAGTCAGCATTTTTGTACAATGGTCAAATCTTAACTTATCCATTTCTGTATTGCATTTGTGTTTGATATTTCTCATGGGTATTTCATAATTTTCGACTTTAAGTAAAACAGTTTGAGTTAAAACTCTTTTTTTAGCGCATTTCATCTGTAAAAGAAAACATGACTAATAATTGGTGGCAAATAACAATGTCAATAAAAAACACAATAATATTAGAATAGCACAACATATTGTGGAATACTATATTAAGACTTTATATATAGGCTTTATGAACCGATAGGTTTTGAGAGATTCTTGAAGTACTAGCATCACCTCTTGTACGACGGTTTGAGGAATATATCTTCCAGATAGTACCGCCACTCCCTATATGCAGAGTACGCAGTCTTCGTAGGGCACCAACTCCCAGAGGGGTCACCATCCCAGTTGCTCATAAAAAAAAACATGCGCCATTCTCCCATCCGCGCTCGCGACCGCTCGGACATTTGTGGATGAATGTTCGTAATTGATGGATGGACATCTATGCCCGGGTAAAGGACATAAGCAATCCGGCACAGAAAAAAGAAAAATAAAGTAAAAAACTAAACAAAAACAGGCATAAAGTTGGCTTGACATTGGACATTCGAGAGTCTCAAATTTAGGGACCGTCTCTAAAGTTACATGTGATATTGTACACTTTTCTAACGTCAGTAGCATTTTAAGAGAATGACTTACAGTCATAAAAATAACTGTAATTGTTCATCTAGGTGACAGCTATAATGCACAATTAAATTGAATGTTTGATATTTATTAAAACAAACTGTAAGTCATATGTAAATTATGCTACTTTTTCAAATGGGCTCAAACGCAAATTTGAAGCTCAATAGCATTTGAGGAAAAAGACTTGCAGTCACAAAACATTTGTAATGTGTTCATTTAGGTGTCAGCTACGACTTATAAATTTTTTATATATATTAAAATAAAGTGTTACTAAAGTTATATATATTGTTCTGTGTATGTGATTTCAAAGTCTAGATGGGTCGGATTAACCCTTTAACTGCCATATCCCTTAATATTTGATTGCCAGAGGGTTACTGTAGATGTTTATGCCCGCTGGGCACAGTTTTCCCGATGCCACCGGGGTGGCGTTGCACTGATGGCTTGAGCCCGCCATCGCTGCTTGCAGCTATATTTATTATTATTATTATTTTTTTTTTATTTTTTTTTAAACCTTCCGGGCATTTTTGGGGGCCTTAACATGCTCAAAAACTCTTGAAAATTGGCACACTCATTGGAATCTGCGGCCATCAGGACGCCACAGAGACTGGGACCCGGGCGTGGCACAGGGGCTCTACAGCGCCCCCTGGAACACAGTCAGACACCTTGAACCATAGCTCACACACACTTGCATGTATTTATATGAAACTCAGTACACTTATAGATCTCATTGAGCTGAACAACTTTCGCGCTCTATGTCATAGGCTCCGCCCAACAGGAAGTCAGCTATTCAGGGCTGTTTAAAAAAAGCATGCTCTGGAATTTGAAATACTCCTCTGAGGTTTTCAACCCGTTCGCCACGAAACTCGGTGAACATGATCTCAAGACATTGGGGATGAAAAATTGCGAGGGGATTTTTGATATCTCGAACGGTTTGCTCGTGGCGAGGCTTTGAAATTATGGCGAGAAATAAGAAACAGGAAATGTCTAATAACATCCACATACATTTCCTGAATTTGATCAAACTTCATTGGTTTGTTCGTTGTATGATACTGATCGTATATATGTGACTATTAAGAGTCAACATTATAGCGCCACCAACTGGCAGCAGGAAGTGTGTCATTTTCCAAATGCTTTGAATTCAGCATCTTATTTTTACTCTATTTACTTAAAACTTCATCAGAATAATGACAAAACACGGCCGATGTAAATCTGTTGTGGGGATATTGATATCTGATATAGTGTTGCCATGGCAACGTGTCAAACTTGAATGTTCTGTTATGGTGAGTTTGAGGCAGACAACAAGCTCAGATTTACATGAAACTCAAAACACATATCAGTATTAGTGATAGCTAGACAATGGCAAAAGCTTTTAAAAGGGCGTGAAGGAGGCACTCTATAGCGCCACCTTTTGTCAAAAGTGGGGGGGTTAGTTTTAGCTACAGACACAAAACTTGGTACATAAATTGTTCTTCTCAAGACGGACAACTTTCTAATTCGCAGTCATAAGCTACGACCAACAGGAAGTTGGCTATTTTGACTTGAATATGGATTTTTGGGAATTTTCTTTTGTGAATTAATGCATACTCCTCCCAGGGGAAGTACACTATACACACCAAACTTTGTCTACATTAAGAAAAACCATTGAGGAACTTAAATTGCGAACGGATTTTGGTTAGCTTGGACGGTTTTGTCGTGGTGAATTTTTGAAATGACAGTAAAAAGGGAAACATTAATTGTCTTGTATGTTTAAATTGCAGCTTCCAAACACTTCAAAGCATTTTTTCATACAAAGATCAAATCATTCTGAGGAAATATGCATAGTTTCACGACTTTACAACACTGTATGGATAAAAGAAAATTAAAAAACTGTCAGACTTCTCAACTGACATGATCTCACTCTGGCCACCCTGTCTGTGTGAGGGAAGGGAGGGGGAGAGGGAGGGGGAGTGTGAGGGGGTTGGTGACTGTGACAGTGTGTGTGGACTGTAGGGAGGGGCTGTCTGGCAGAGAGAGAGAGAGAGAGACCTAATCATCCCTTTAATAATCAGGAAAAAAAAAATCTATATTTTAAATTGTTATTGTTTTTGTTGTTGCTAATGGTGGTGTTTTTTCCTTTCATTACAGGTTAAGAAATCTCTTAGGCCTTATCCTTTTCTGACAGTTTTAGGGATTTAAAAACATCCTAAGAACCCTAATTTGTGCTGCAAATAATAATTTCAAACTCATTTGATACTGACCTATGACAACCTGTGACGTGACATGACATTTATTAATCTCATGGATGTAACAGTAAAACTCTTCAACTGACAGATAAAGCTGCAATGCAAGCAAAACTATTTCACAAATGCTTATAGGTCATTAAAATCATTACAAAACACTAATACATTATTTAAGGATTTGGTAACACTGTAAAATAATGTCTAATTTGTTAACATTAGTATATGCAATGGTAACACTTTATAATAATTGCACTCATTAGCTAAGCATTAGTAAATAGTTCATGATTATAAAGCCTTTTCCCTTAATAATAGTCATTATTAAGCAGTAATACATCCATAAATAAATTGTTCTTGGTTTAAAAGCACATATATTACAAAGGAGATTAAAGTCTCAGTTGTCTTATAAAATAAATAAATAAACACAACCCAGTTTGATTCAGAATTCAGAAATATTTATTTCAAGATGCAATAAAAGGAAACTGTACACTTGAATAGCTTTTATGCGATTCTTGAAGGATTAGCATCACCTCCTCTTGTAAGATGGTTTGAGGAATATATCTTCGAGATTGTACCGCTGCTCCCTATATGCATAGTATGCAGTCTTCTTAGGGCACCAACTCCCAGAGGGGGCACCATCCCAGTTGCTCAAAAAAAACAAAAAAAAAACATGCGCCATTCTCCCATCCGCGCTCGTGACCGCTCACACCTCATGTTTGCGGCTGAATGTTCGTAATTGATGGATGGACATCTATGCCTGGGTATAGGACATCAGCAATCCGGAACAGAGAAAAGAAAACTAAAGAAAATAAAACAGGCATAAAGTTGTCTTGACATTGGAGTTTCTAGAGTCTCAAATTTAGGGCCGGTCTCTAAAGTTACATGTGCTATTGTTAAATAATTTTCTAACGTCAGTAGCATTTGAAGAGAATGACTTACAGTCATAAAAACAACTGTAATTGTTCATCTAGGTGACAGCTATAATGCACAATTAAATTGAATGTTTGATATTTATTACAACAAACTGTAAGTCATATGTAAATTATGCTACTTTTTCACATGGGCTCAAATGCAAATTTGAAGCTCAATAGCATTTGAGAAGAAAGACTTGCAGTCATAAAACAATTGTAATGTGTTCATATAGGTGTCAGCTACAATGCACACCTTATACATTTTTTATTAATATTAAAATAAAGTGTTACTAAAGTTATATATATTGTTCTGTGTATGTGATTTCAAAGTCTAGATTGGTCGGATTAACCCTTTAACTGCCGCATCCCTTAAAACTTGTTGTCAGAGGGTTACTGTAAATGCTTATGCCCGCTGGGCACAGTTATCCTGATGCCACCGGGGTGGCGTTGCACTGATGGCTTGAGCCCGACATCGCTGCTTGCAGCTATATTTAGGGCTCAAGCCTGGAGGGCGAGAGCCCTATTGTTTTCCTTAGGATTATTTGTTATTATTATTATTTATTATTATTATTTTTCTTCAAGGTTTCGGGGGCTTTTGGGGCCCTTAACATGCTTAAAAAGTCTTGAAAATTGGCACACACATTGGAACCTGCGGCCATTAGGGCCGGGCAGAGACTGATACACGGGCGTGGCACAGGGGCTCTACAGCGCCCCCTGGAATATGGAGGGCCATATATCATACATACTTGCACGTAGACGTACGAAACTCGGTACACATATAGAACTCATCAATACAAACAACTTTCGTATTGCATATCATAGGCTCCGCCCAACAGGAAGTTGGCTATTTGGGGTTTATTATTCATATTTGTCGTCAAAGTTGTGGGGGCTTTTGGGGTCCTTAACATACTCAAAAACTCTTGAAAGTTTGCGCACACTTTGGAATCTGTGGCCTTTAGGAGCCTGCAGAGGCTGGGACCTGGGCGTGGCACAGGGGCTCTACAGCGCCCCCTGGAACACAGTCATAAATGTTGATGTATAGCTCACACATACTTGCACGTATTAATATGAAACTCAGTACACATATAGATCTCATCGTGCCGAACAACTTGCGTATTGCATGTCATAGGCTCTGCCCAACAGGAAGTCAGCTATTTAGAGTTATGTAAAAAGCGCATGCTCTGGAATTTGAAATACTTGTCATAGGTTTTTTACTCGATTGCCGCCAAACTCGGTCAACATGATCTCAAGACACTGGGGATGAAAAATTGCCAGGGGATTTTTGATATCTCAAACGGTTTGCTCGTGGCGAGGCGTTGAAATTATGGCGAGAAATGAGAAACAGGAAGTGTCTAATACCATCCACATACATTTCCTGATTTTAATCAAACTTCATCAGATTATTCTTTGTATGATGTCGATCGCATATATGTGACTATTAGGAGTCAAAGTTATAGCGCCACCAACTGGCAGCAGGAAGTGTGTCATTTTCAAAATGTTTTGTATTCAGAATCTTATTTTTACTCGATTTGCTTCAAACTTCATCAGAATCATGTTAAAACACAGCCGATATAAATCTGCAAGGGGGATATTGATATCTAAAAATATTGTTGCCGTGGCAACATGTCAAACTTGAATACTTCTCAGGTGATTTTAAGGCATATAACATACTTAGAATTTCATGAAATTCAGAACACATATCAGTATTTATGATAACTAGACACTGGCAAAAGTTCATAAGAGGGCGTGGAAGAGGCACTCTATAGCGCCACCTTTTGTCAAAAGTGGGGGGGTTAGTTTTAGCTACAGACACCAAACTCGGTACAAAAATTGTTCTTATCAAGATGGACAACTTTCTAATTCACAGTCATCAGCTACGATCAACAGGTATTCAGCTATTTTGATTTGAATGTGGATTTTTTTTTACATTTAGCTGTGAATTAATGCATACTGCTCAGAGGAGAGTAACACTATACACACCAAACTTTGTCTACATGATGCCAAAACATTTTAAACAACTTAAATTGCCAAAGGATTTTGGATAGCTTGAACGGTTTTGTCGTGGTGATTTTTTTAAATGACATTAAAAATTGAATTATTAATTGTCCTGCATTTTTAAATTCCAAACACTTCAAAACCTTTTTTCATACAAAAAAAAAAAGTCATTCTGAGTAAATATGGATAGTTTCACGACTTTACAACACTGTATGGATAACAGAATATTAAAAAACTGTCAGACATCTCATCTCACTCTGTCCCTCTGTTTGAGTATTATGTGCTGAGACTTACATTGTCTGAGAGAAAATGCGCCCCTACAGGTTCAATTCCTGAAAGGGAAATTCGACTGAAAGGGAGGAGACTCTCTTTTAGTTTCATTTTTAAATCGGTTAAAATACAAATAAATACTTGGATTTAATTCACACTGACAAGCTAAACCAACACATATGATTATTATCAGGTCAGGGCTCATTAATAATGGATGTGTGGTCAGTGATACGTGAGAAACACGAGAGATGAATCACCGCTCTGAGCAAGAGCGTGTGGAATGACGAGCTCAGAAAAAACGAGTTTATTCTTGTTTTATAGCTTTAACAAATAAAATATTAAAGCGATATCACACAATTCACCAATTAGAACACACCAAGAGCTAAATTCAGATGTTTTTGAACTGTTTGTGTGAAAATGAAATATTCCCGGCTGCCTATCTGAAATCACTGCCTCCGATCAGCGCGCACAGTGTCACGATGTCAAAAAAAGCCAATTTATTCTTGTTTAAGAGCTTTTTAAAATAGAATATTGCCACAAATGCACACAATGCACCCATTATAACACAACACGAGCTAAATACAGGTGTTTGTGACCCGTTTATGTGCGCAAGACTATTTGAAAGCGCAACTGGCAGAATAACATATATCTCTCGAGCTGCAGGATTCTGCCTTTCGTCGTACGAACGAACACATCACGGACAAGATTATTTCAAAATACATAATAGCTTGGCGAATATAAACGAAAACAGCCACGTGAACATAAACTGTTGAGAAATAAATCTGAAGTGGATCTACTGGGTTTGAATATTAAGTGACCGCATTTACCTGCTTCGGTCTTCAATTTTAATCTATACATATAAAAAAGGAAACTCATTAATCTTGGCTGCTTTTTTTAAATGTGTGTGCGTATTTATTTATTATTTTGCTCTAACAAGAATTAATCTATATTTAATTAAATCAATTACATTTTATTTTACAATTGATTTGTCCATTTCTGCATCTTAACGCCTAAAAATCTAAAACATGCTCTATTATACTATTGTTAGCAATTTCTTTATCATCCAATTTATCTGGTGTACACACTTTTATTTTCATAATAAACTCGTTTGTTAGATTATACACAGTTACCGTGGTCTATAACAAATATTAACAGGTTTTATTCAAGCTGTTTAAAATGATTGCCGTATGATAATTTTTTTAAATGTAAATCCAAAAAAAAAAAAAATTAAATAAATAAAAAACATTGGAAAACAATTACTGTTGTAATTTTTTATACATTTTGTATAATTTCATAGTTTATGCATTATAGTTATAAAAAAATATCTTAGGCCTTATCCTTTTCTGACAGTTTTAGGGATTTTTAAAAATCCTAAAAACCCTTATTTGTGCTGCAAATAATAATTTCAAACTCATTTGATACTGACCTCTGACATCCTGTGACATGACATTTATTTGAATTTACATAATCTCATGGATGTAACAGTAAATCTGTTCAGCTCACAGATCAAGACTAAGCTGTAATGCAAGCAGAACTTTCACAAATGCTTGTAGGTCAATAAAATCATTACAAAACACTTACAAATCATTTAAGGATTTGATAACATCGTAAAATAATGTTTAATTTGTTAACATTATTAAATGCATTGGGAACACTTTATAATAACTGCACTCATTAGTAAATAGTCAGGTCATGCTTTATAAAGTCTTGTCCCAATATTAATAGTCATTAGTAAGCAGCTTATAAATACAGCTATAAATAACTTTTTCTTGGTTCATAAGGACATATATTAAAAAGGAGAATAAAGGGTCAGTTATGTTCCTAAGAAAAAAAAAAGAAAAAAAATTGCGCTACCGGAAATGCTTTAGGATCAGACATGCGCAGAAGCGTTCTAACGCCTTAGTTATTGTTAACATCTTTAAAATGGTCTATACCAAACAATAACAAGCAATTACACTGCAGGGAGTTGAACCCCATCCTGGTTAACCAGGAGTGCCAATACCAGTGCATTTTGTTTTTTGTTATTATTGGGCTATATGGATAAATTAATATTGTTTTAGGAATATTATGGTATTTGTGGAGTATTATAAATGTACCATGTATGTATGTTTCTAACTAAACTAATAACACTGTCATAAATTATGCACACTCACAATACACTGAGCAGAACAGTGAAATTGTGTAAATCTGATAATGGCTTAACAAGAATCCAGAAAAAAGAGATAAGCTCTATCATCGTTGTCCTTGTCTTGTTCACCATATAATCGGATCTGTACATAACCAAATCAGGTTGATTTGTTTTAAAGATGCGTTTTAAAGAAAATGTATTATTTCTTGTTGTTAATACGTGTTTAAAATAAAATACAAAATTTGTTGAAGTTGCTGATTTTAACTGCTTAGAGAGCATTAATTTATTTGTAAATACATTAAATTACATGTACATTTCATAGGCTTAAAAAGCAGATTCAATATATAAATACAATACATAATAATTGTGTATAATGACTTTAGAGGGAGTATATTAGGGGAAAAAACCTTTCAATGTCATACAACTGTCTTTAATTATGCACACTCACAATACACTGAGCAGAACAGTGAAATTGTGTAAATCTGAAAATGGCTTAACAAGAATCCAGAAAAAAGAGATAAGCTCTATCATCGTGGTCCTTGTCTTGTTCACCATATAATCGGATCTGTACATAACCAAATCAGGTTGATTTGTTTTAAAGATGCGTTTTAAAGAAAATGTATTATTTCTTGTTGTTAATACGTGTTTAAAATAAAATACAAAATTTGTTGAAGTTGCTGATTTTAACTGCTTAGAGAGCATTAATTTATTTGTAAATACATTAAATTACATGTACATTTCATAGGCTTAAAAAGCAGATTCAATATATAAATACAATACATAATAATTGTGTATAATGACTTTAGAGGGAGTATATTAGGGGAAAAAACCTTTCAATGTCATACAACTGTCTTTAATTATGCACACTCACAATACACTGAGCAGAACAGTGAAATTGTGTAAATCTGAAAATGGCTTAACAAGAATCCAGAAAAAAGAGATAAGCTCTATCATCGTGGTCCTTGTCTTGTTCACCATATAATCAGATCTGTACATAACCAAATCAGGTTGATTTGTTTTAAAGATGCGTTTTAAAGAAAATGTATTATTTCTTGTTGTTAATACGTGTTTAAAATAAAATACAAAATTTGTTGAAGTTGCTGATTTTAAATGCTTAGAGAGCATTAATTTATTTGTAAATACATTAAATTACATGTACATTTCATAGGCTTAAAAAGCAGATTCAATATATAAATACAATACATAATAATTGTGTATAATGACTTTAGAGGGAGTACATTAGGGGAACCTTTCAATGCCATACAACTGTCTTTAATTATGCACACTCACAATACACTGAGCAGAACAGTGAAATTGTGTAAATCTGAAAATGGCTTAACAAGAATCCAGAAAAAAGAGATAAGCTCTATCATCGTGGTCCTTGTCTTGTTCACCATATAATCAGATCTGTACATAACCAAATCAGGTTGATTTGTTTTAAAGATGTGTTTTAAAGAAAATGTATTATTTCTTGTTGTTAATACGTGTTTAAAATAAAATACAAAATTTGTTGAAGTTGCTGATTTTAACTGCTTAGAGAGCATTAATTTATTTGTAAATACATTAAATTACATGTACATTTCATAGGCTTAAAAAGCAGATTCAATATATAAAAACAATACATAATAATTGTGTATAATGACTTTAGAGGGAGTATATTAGGGGAAAAAACCTTTCAATGTCATACAACTGTCTTTAATTATGCACACTCACAATACACTGAGCAGAACAGTGAAATTGTGTAAATCTGAAAATGGCTTAACAAGAATCCAGAAAAAAGAGATAAGCTCTATCATCGTGGTCCTTGTCTTGTTCACCATATAATCAGATCTGTACATAACCAAATCAGGTTGAGAAGCAGTAAAACAAACGTTCAGTAAACATTTAAATGTTAGCCTTGAAATGAACAGAAAACTCCCTCATGTGTGCTAAAGTACACTGGGACAACATTGGTGTTTACTGAACACTCTTTGAAGTTCTTCACGTATACATGGTCTATTAAGGTGCCTTTTTCGGTTGTTGGCTTTTTAACAAGTTGAATAAAACCCTTGTCTGACATGAAAGAGCACAGAGATTTTGATTTCAATGCATCATTATTAAAGTCTCCTATAAGTATATTTTTATTGCATACTGAAGACATTAAATTGATCAGTTTACTCAAATTATCTTTGAAAATTGACAAAGGATATGTTTGTGGTCTATAAACAACAGCGAGTAATATGTCATTTTTAGTAAAATGTGTCACCAAGCACTCCAAGTTAAGATTAGGGAATGTTATAGCAGTGTTTTCCACATCACGTGCTGTATATAATCCAACTCCACCATGTTGTTGGGCTTTTAGATCATTAAAAGGAGGACAATTGCTTGTGTATGACACAGAGCGAGAAAGTCCCACAAAGTTGTAACTGTTTAAGTGCACAATATCTGATTGATAGCATTCAGGCAACCATGTTTCAGTTAAACCAATGCACGTGGGCTGCAGCTCTTGAGTACAAATCATCAAGTCTTGTTTATGACACCGCAAACTCTGTACATTTAGCAAAAACACAGAAAAATAACTTTTCTGATTTCTCAAAACTAAATCATCATGTGCCATAAAACAGGGCATTTCATTAAGTGCTTCGGAGACTTTTTCATTACAATAAATACTTTTTTCACTAAAATCTTTTATTGTCAAACCAGGCAAACTTCTAACACGACTCAGAGCTACATAAGCCTGTCCAGCAGCAAAAACTTTTTTTAAGCTAACAACTGCATTATCAACAGTTAAACCTTGTACCTTATGAACTGTGCATGCCCAAGCTAACTTTAAAGGAAACTGTCGACGAAGACCACCTTTACTACAAACGTTTTCCTCCTCTGCATATATTGGTGTAGATTGTAATGATCTTGTTGGCTCAGACATACATAGTTTACGTCTTTTTAATCCTACATTATTATCATCAAAACAGATGTAGACGACTTCAGGTAACTTCTTTTTATCAGAGCGTGCAATGTGTGTAACAGTACCACAAACACCATTAACCAGCCCATCATTAATATCTATATTTTTAATGAGCATGACACGTGCATTTATGCCTAAAAGCAATGTTGCAGACAAGCATGTGTTGTAAACTTTTACGTGATGACCATCAAGTAATTCTGTTTTTCCAGTCTTTTTACTACGTGCATAATCTTCAGACTCTATAGTTTCAATCTCTTCACAGGTTTTAATTAACATCTCTATGTTGTGCTCATGAACTTCATCATTTGTGGAAAAAATATGTAAAAAATCATTATTTTCTTCACCATTGTCACAGTTTGATAATATTTCTAAATCTTCTTTTCTCAGTTGAGTTTTCCTATTTCGTTTTCTTAATCGATTTAATAATTCGGCAAATGTGGTGTCCTGCTGTCTAACAATTTGTGTTAATTCTACAATACTAAAATAATTTATCCATAAGTCGAGTCCAGGTACATCTACAAAGAGAGGTTTACCTTTCACTGGAGCCAATTGGAAAAAGTCACCTACAGCGATTACAGCAACATTACCAAAAATACCAAGATCTCCAGTTTGTTTAATTTGTCTTAATCTTCCATGAATATATGCTAAAAGTTTATGATCTACCATTGAGATTTCGTCTATAATTAAAATCTGAAGGCCATGGAATTTTGCACGCAAAGAATTTAACTTCTCTTCACCCAAAGGTGCGTATGGCAACTTCATATTTGTGCCGATACAAAAAGTTTGATGGATTGTAGAAGCCTGGAGTTGGAAGGCTGCAATTCCTGTTGGAGCAGTTAAAAGAACACAAATATCATCTGGGTTCAAAGCGATTTGTGACAATAATCTTGTTGCTTCATATTTTATGGCTTTAATTAAATGGCTTTTTCCAGTGCCTGCTCCACCAGTAATAAAAGTATGAAATGGTTTTGGGTTTTCTCCTCTAATTTTATCTAGACACCACTGTCTAATCTTATTGAAAATCACCATCTGGGTTTTGTTTAAAGAACGAATTAGACTCAAACCATCTTCATGACTCAGAGTATTTTTTTTCTCTAACTGAGGAAGTGGTTCACTATTAAAAGCTAAATCTGGAATACAACTTTCAGTTTCATTTATGTGTTTGAGAGATTCACGTCTTAATTATGCACATTCAAAATGCTCTAATTGTTGTTCAGGACAGAGCAAACACCATGCGTTTTCTAACATGCCATCATTATCTACAGCTGTTTGTGTAGTATCCAGCATATCTGCATCTTTTTCAAAAAGACCTCTATTTGCATTTACTACAGTGTGCACTAAATGTACAGATCCATTGCTTAAAGTAATTGCACCTTCCCTGTAAAACTGTTCAAAATGATTAAAGCCCACTGGTTTTAACTGACTATCTACACGATAGGGAAGAAACAACTGTAATAAACTTTGATAAAATTTTTCAGGACTCTTTGTCACTGAGAATCGAGCAAAACGCACAATAGCTGGTTGAGTACGTGTTCTTTTTACAATGAAACCTAAATTGTTGTTTAACTTTATTTTATTAGCAGAAGATGTTCCATGATATGCAATGCGATACTCAGATGCAAATGTAGCTAAACACATATCATCAAAAGCAGTCTGATTTGGTCTATTCTTGTAACGATCCACAAAACTTGTCATCCATATATCTTCACTTTTCAAATGTTCAGACTCCAATTTGTTTTGAATAACACTTAATGGTAAACTCATACGAACAGTATCGTCACCTGTAGGAATAAACTGGACATTTCTTGAGCACTCCTTTAAATGCATATTTGTTAATCTGTACACTGCTTCTTGTGCACTAACTTCACGATTGTGCAAATACACGCTGCCTAATTTCCTCAAAGATTGCCTTGCATCAGTATTTCCTTGAGTTGATGCTTCTCGCTGTGTATTGGCTAACAACAAACCCATTTCTCTTTCTGATTTTGAAATATAAGAAATTATATAAACAATGCAGGCATAAGCATCAGTTACATATTGAATATCCATATTAGCATTCCAGCACTGAAGGGCAAACTTGTTATACTGATTAACCCAAACTTCATTTAACTGTCGTTTTAAAACAATGTGTGTGTTATTATTTATGCACTTGTATGCCATTTCAAATAAATCCTGATTTATACCTACACTGCCATACAATTCTTCTATAGAGTTTACGTTCTGATCTAAAACAGCTTTCTTCACTGTAGTCATTATATCATGAGCATATTTTACATTTATTTTGTCGTTAATGTCAGGATTTGTACATTCATTTAGTTTTTCCCTGTTGTTATTTTGACAACTATCAAAACAAACATCTTTGTCAGACACATCTTTCTCAGGCACATCTTCAACTTTTCTTCGACAAATAAATGTTCGCAATGATGGAGGTTTAGGAAAATTAAAACGACAAACTGTGTTTTTCTTTTTACAAGTTTTAGAATGGTGTTTACTATGAAGTTGTACAGATGTAACGATGTTGTGTAGCTCCTCATTTTCCGTGGGCATGTCACAGGAAACATATCTGTCTATAAATTCAACTACGTCTTCATCAGATTGTTTGTCAATTTGTGGAGCATTTTTTATCCAGAACAAACAATGAACGTGAGGTGAACCTCGCTGTTGAAATTCAACCCTATAGAAATAATCAACAATTTCCCCTATAGGTTGAAGAGGTGACATAAGGACCTCTTTAAGAAAACAATGCCACCTAAAATCAAACATACGTGCAGCAGTGACAGGATTATTACGCAAAATTGCACATCTTTCAGACCATTCTAACTGATCTGATGTTAATGCTCTACCTTCTTGTTTTAAAATGCTTGACATCAAATTTGTCCATCTCATGTCAGCAGATGAAAATGAACAGAACCATGTGGGAATGCCCAGCTGTCGAACCATTGCAAACAAATCTTTTTGCACACCTTGCCAAAATGCAGGAGTGCCTCTTATTGGCTTTAAAAACCTATAGCCTTCATCAAAATTAAGTAATTTCTTCAAAGAGTCTGTGTCTTTAAACATATCATTTGATATGGATTTATGACAGCCTTGCCCTTTTCTTAGAGCTATGGAAACATTAGATAAAACCTGTTGTACCTCTGATAAATATTGTGCAAAAAAAATGTATTCAGTATTTTGTGCAAATCTTCCATCTGCATGCAATATTCTATTGTTAAAATATCTTGATAGTGTTAATCTCTTTGCCCTTTTGTCATGATATGTTGGACAACCGTTAGGAAATAAAACAGGAAAACATTTTGCCTCATTTGTTTCATCTGTAAGCAGTTTCACAGGATTGTTTCCTTCAGCAGGTGCAACGTTCAAGACATTGTCAACATATTGATCAAGTACTTCTTGCCCAATGTCAACTGGTTGTAAACATGTGTCCATAAAAACACAGTGCTGTTGTCTGTCATGTAACTCCTCATCATCATTTACATTTTCCACATAAGTGTCCTCTATGGTATTATCATCATTTTCTGCAATATCTTGCCTATGAAACTCATTTAACCAATCTTCATTAAACATTACATCTGAATAATATTTGTTATTTTTTTTTTAAGTAACACAATGCCTGTTTAATATTATTTGCATCAACATACTGATATTTATAATGACCTTTATATGTTAATTTGCGTTTTAACTTGATACACACTAATGAATTGTCAGTATTTGTTCTGGGCAAAACATTTGTTGTGTGTTTAAGATTAGCTGGGCAGCAAGTGACAGGACCGTGTACTCCATTTTGACCACCTTTCGGTAATGCCAGCATCTTCATAAATGGAATATGCAATGCTATTAAATGTTGTTCCAAACTATTGAGAGAACACAACTCTTCTGGTATAGGTTGTAGTTCTAGATTGTTAATGGCACTTTCTGCTGGCATTTCACCCTTTTTCAATTTAGAGTGACAAGTAAAGCAAATCCAAAGCTGACCTTTACTTGATTTCATCAATTCACAGGGAAGAACACATTCATTGCTGCACTTATGTAAAAAAACATCAGTAATACATTTCTGAGCTAATAACATTGTTCTTGAATTTTGATTGTAATTATCTATTTGACAGCATAACACCTGTTGCCTAAATAACAATCTGTGACAAACACAACAAACAAAATCTAGGTCTGAATTCACTTTTTGTGCAAAGTTGTTTTTAACAAAATTGAACAACTGTTGTTTTTGTTTAAGGTTCTGTTTCTTTGTTTTGTTATATTTTTTTATATTTTCTTTATGTAATGGATAATTTGCATACTTTATCTTACTTCTTTCCTTTGCTGTATACCTATATTTTTCATTAGTCCAGTATCTCATCTTGCTGTACTTTTTCAGTTTCTGTTTATGTTGCATATTACGACTATATTTTACTTTGCTGTATTCTTTCACTTTATGCTTATGTTTCAGATCATGACGATACTTTGCTCTGCTGAATTCTTTCACTTTATGCTTATGTTGCAGATCATTACAATACTTAGTTCTGCTGTACTCCTTTAGTTTATTCTTATGTAGTAGATTGCCTTGATACTTCACCCTACTGTACTCCTTCAGTTTATGCTTATGTTGCACATTATGAGTATATTTTAATTTGTTGTACTCTTTTAGTTTCAGTTTATGTTGCTTATCATCTACAATATTTTAATCTACTGTACTCCTTAAGTTTATGTTTTGCATTTTTCGTCAGTACGATATTTCAATCTGCTGTACTCTTTCAATTTATGCTTGTTGTTGTTCATTGTCATGATATTTCAGTTTACTTGCTTGTTTTACTGACTTATTATATAACACATCACTATGATACCTACTTCTACTCACAGCTTTTACATTTTGCTGAAATTCCATGTTTTTATGATACTTACTTTGCATGTTTTCCTTTAATTTGCTTTTGACTCTTTTTAAGTAAATAATATTTTTAAAGTAGCTACTATTATTAACAAATGCATCTTTATTTGAATTTTCACCATCAGAATCTTTGTCTCCTGTGTTTCATAAACTTCACCCTGTGCTTTGACACTTTGTCTTGTGCGTGTACGTATATCAACATTGTGCCTTTTTATTGTGACACAACTCATAACAGTTATGAGACTCAAATTGTTTTACACAAACAACAACTTCATAATGATTTTCATTGGAGTGTTGCAAGTATATGCCTTGGTTGCACATCTTTTCATGCAAACAACTAAACTTCAACCATTTTCCAAGGTGAAATGTAAAAATGTCAACCCCTAAATAGTTTGCTGTGGATTGAATTTCAACCTCAGTGGCCCATGTTCCCACATACTTCATTTTTGAAGAAGATAAATAATTTCCATAGATTTGAATTGGGATCTAAGAGATTCTTGTATTCAATGCTGTGTAACTGCATATGTTTCACAACTGCAAAGTCTAAGTATTCTGTGAGCTTTTTGTGTACCACACATCGCCTGTGACACTGCCCGAAAGAAACAATTCCCGTCTTCAAGAATGCTTTCTGTTTCACAAGGAGAGCCCATTGGTCCAGTGTCTGATGGTGAAGATACATTTTCACCCTGGAACTCTACATGTACTTTACTACACAGTTTTTGTTTAGTTTCAAAACATAAGGGACTGAAATTATACACTGTGTTAGCTGTATCTCCTAAGCAAATGACATCTGCATTTGAACTGCATTTAGAAATTGATTCAATTATCTCTCTGTTTTCTTTCAAATTGTATTTCCGTTTCTTAACATCCTTACATTCTGTCATTTCTTCTGAACTTAAAAGCAAAGTTTGAATTTTTCTCTTCTTACCAACACAATATCTTGTTTCAGTCTTATCAGTTGAGATTTCTGCTTGACTGTGACACGTGTTACTGATTTTAATTTGGTGTACACAAACACCGGTTATTTCAAAAAACTTTTCATGTCCGCGCATACATGCAGCTAAATTTTCAATGTGCCTCAAAACACTGGCCAAAGTTTTGTGATATACAGCTACACTGAAGCCATTACCATCAATCATTCCAGAACTGCTACGTGCATGAGAATCAACCACAGCAAATTGTGTATTTTGTTTAATAATGGCACAAGTATTACCATTCAAGTTAAAAAACATGTATCATATTTGTCAAGTATAATTTGCAAACCATCAGCTAATGTCACCCATGCACCAGACCTAAGAAATTCTCCATCAGCAACATCTACACATCCAGAAACACATCTGCCATATTCAAATTTGAATGCATTGTTTTGAACACATATTCTGTGGAAGATCCGGAATACATAGGAACTTGTCATCAGTTGGATCAGTAATTGAACCACTTTGATGCAAATCTGAATACAAGCTATCACCAAGATTTACCACGTTGTCTAAATCACAGGTTTCCCATGAGAACACACTTTGTACATTGTGCATTGCCATAGCAGCCAAACTAACAGCAACACACTGTCTTCCTGCCCACTTGAACTTAAAGTCTCCTTGATGAAATGACCCACGAACACTTTTCCTTTCATTTGATGGAAACACTGGACTTTCATCAATGTTGTTTGCAGGACATGCACTAGTTTCTTCCTTAACATTGCTGTTACATGCCGACATTTCTGATTCGTTAACCTGTACCTTGACACCACATATATTCAGGGTATCTGCACTCAAACTCATCATGAGAGCATCTATGTGCAAAATCAGATCTTGCCAATTAGTGTTAAAAACCACAACTGATGTACCTATCTGATCCCAGACCAGATGCGTTACGAACATTGCAGTCTACAACGACATAATAATCATTATGCTTCATGATCGCGCAGAACTCTCCATTATGGCTAACAGGCAAGATTCATAACTAAAGAAAATTTCCTGTACTCTTTCATACAGCTCGCTCTTATTTACATCCAGACTCTGTTCTACTGATACTTCACATATTTTGTTGAAAACAGTGTGTTGACCACTCATCCAATGAGAAAAATGTAAATCTCCATAACCTTTGAGCAATTTTTACATTAAAGATCCATCACTAAATAGTTTTGATCCCTCGCTATGAATGTCATTAAGAACTGATTTCTTCCAGTACACACATTTTGCATTTTGTGCTTTACAATGGAAGCAACACTGGAAGCCATCCCTATAAACTCATTTTGACATCTGTAGATCGCATTCTAACCTCATTAGCC
>NW_020527061.1:5000-21341 GCF_003368295.1 Carassius auratus | reverse complement strand
ATGCAACAGGTGTATCTTTCACGTACTTCAATCACCCACAATCCTTTACACATATTCCCAATCATTTTTACACAGTATTTTTAAGAACCCTTAAATTATAAAATACATGACTGGGAAATAGCCTGCAGAAGGGCTTTAATTAACAAAAGGCATGTTCTTTTCAACCCACACTTCCACATACTGTAGCCTTGTCAATGATTCGAATAAAAAGGAAAAATTAAAACATACAGGTGCATCTCAATAAATTAGAATGTCACTGAAAGTTAATTTCGGTAATTCAACTCAAATTGTGAAAATTGTGTATAAAATAAATTCAATTCAGTAGTTTAAGTCTTTGGTTCTTTTAATTGTGATGATTTTGGCTAACATTTAACAAAACCCCACAATTCACTCTCTTAAATTAGAATACTTTAAAAACATTTTTGGTGAATTGGTTGGCCTTCTGGAAATTATGTTCATTTACTGTACATGTACTGAATACTTGGTAGGGGCTCATTTAGCTTTAATTACTGTCTCAGTTTGGCGTGGCATGGAGGTGATCAGTTTGTGGCACTGCTGAGGTGGTCTGGAAGCACAGGTTTCTTTGACAGTGGCTTTCAGCTCATCTGCAATGTTTGGTCTCTTGTTCTCATCTTCCTCTCGACAATAGTCCATAGATTCTCTCTGGGGTTCAGGTCTGGTGAGTTTGCTGCCAGTCAAGCACACCAACACCTTGGTCTTTTTAACCAACTTTTGGTGCTTTTGCAGTGTAGGCAGGTGCCAAATCCTGCTGGAGAATGAAATCGGCATCTTCAAAAAGCTGGTCAACAGAAGGAAGCATGAAGTGCTCCAAGATTTCTTGGTAAACGGGTGCAGTGACTTTGGTTTTCAAAAAACAAAATGGCCCACCACCAGCAGAAGACATTGTACCCCAAATCATCACAGACTGTGGAAACTAAACACTGGACTTCAAGCAACTTGGGCTATGAGCTTCAGACTCTAGGACCTTGGTTTCCAAATGAAATACAAAACTTGCTCTCATCTGAAAAGAGGACTTTGGACACTGGGCAACAGTCCAGTTCTTCTTCTCCTGAGCCCAGTTAAGACGCCTCTGATGTTGTCTGTGGTACAGGAAATCTCTTGACATGTCTGTTTGTGGAACTCTTGATGCCTTGACCCCAGCCTCAGTCCATTTCTTGTGAAGTTCGCGCAAATTTTTTAATCGATTTTGCTTGACAATCCTCATTAGGCTGAGATTCTCTTGGTTGGTTATGCATCTTTTTCTTCCACATTTTTCTTTCCACTAAACTTTCTGTTAACATGCTTGGATACAGCACTCTGTGAACAGCCAGCTTCTTTGGCAATGAATGTTTGTGGCTCCTTGTGAAGGGTGTCAATGATTGTCTTCTGGAGAACTGTCAGATCAGCAGTCTTCCCCATGATTGTGTAGCCTAGTGAACCAAACTCAGAGACCATTTTGAAAGCTCAAGAAACCTTTGCAGGTGTTTTGAGTTGATAAGCTGATTGACATTTCACCATAACACCCCCCCCCCCCCGGGGGTGTGTCAGCATCAGATTTTGAATCCATATACGTAGCACAGTCATGAATGTCCATCACATCAGCTTGAGAAGAGTTCGCCATGCTTTCTATTTGATTGGCCATAGGTGAATGCGAAGGGAAAATATTGATAATAATTCACATTAAAATGAGGTAAAACTGAGCTTTGCCCACTTACCTCACAAGCAACAGATATGATCATGTTAACACACCCAGACTGCAGACTTGCATTCTACTGGTTTTGGTCTAACATTAACTTACTGATAATAAGGTGGTGCTTTCCTGAAACCTAATCAATAGTTTCTAATTTACAGAAACTACAGCAGTGGAGCCCAACCCAGTGTTGCCAACCTAACAATTTTGCTGCTAGATTTAGCAACTTTTTTTTTTATTAAAGCACCTAGCAACAAATTAAGCCATTTAAAAAAATAAAAAATAAAAAATAATAATATTTTGGCAATTTTTAATCAACTTGTAAAGTGACTCAAATTATAAAAAGGCACAAAATTTCATCTAAATTACACAAAAAGACGAAACCATTGAGCAGCTAGCCCACCAAGCATTACATCAACCTGGAGAGAGACGGAGAATGATGCCTGACAGTACAAACATCAAATTTGCATTAAGTTGCTAGTTCCAATTGGTCAATAATATTTACACATTTATGATACAGCATGTTATTAGAACATATACACATACATATACACATACATATACACATATATATATATACACATATATATATATATATATACACATACATATATATATATATATATATATATATATATTAAAAGTTGTGGCCAATTAGAAAATTTACGAGCGCGAATCTCTAATGTCTGACTGCAGTGAATGCTGCAACACGAGAGTACGCCAGAGCGCAAAAGACTGATTTGTTTGGAAAACTAAAAAAAAAAGTGCCAAGCGAGGGAACCAGGAGTCGCGAGGAGTCACAGGCGGAAAGAGGTAAAAATGGATTTATCAAGAAATTAAGCTATAATGAAAGCACAGTGCTAGCCTAATTGTGTAGTCTTATACATGATACCTTGCCGACTTTTAAAAAGCGTGAGGATACGTAATAACTTCGTTTTGTGTCAGAACTTTCACATTCATTCATAAATTCACGAGGCTGAATCCAGCTTCTTATTCGCAGCTTCTTATTGACGCTATCCGTTCCACCTTAAATGACGCGAACTTCCGCGTTTGCTGGCTTCTTATTGACGCTCAACTTAGGGACCGTGCGGTTTTTCTCTTTGTCGCTTTTTTTAACGGAATTGTGTTACTTTTGTGTCTATTTCAGAATAAAATAATATATATTTTTATGCAAATAACACTGATATATCAGCGAACATGGACTGTAAAAATATAAAGGCACATAATTAGGCTACAGTATTCTTTAATAATTGTACATGTCATCAGCTCAACTTAGGGACCATTTTTCTCTTATTTACACTTTTTAGGGACCCTGATTATATTGTAGGCCTATCTATTTTCAGAAAAGAATAATACACCATTTTGAAATGTAAATGACAAATAATAATAACATAAAATGACTGTAAAAAATATGATGAGGCCTATACATCAACCTTTAATTATTGCAAATAACATAATTTGAATGTATTTAAAAATAAATATATTGGATACTTTTTTTTTTTAATTAGGCTACAAATGAAAATGTAACAAAGTAACCTGAGATTATGCTCCAGCTTGTATCCAGCCCATTATGAAGACTTCAGACACATTTGAAGAGATGAAACCTATCCTGCAAGGACTCCAGAACATCAAACATGGATGATTATAAATAAATGATCATTTTATCATTGCTTTAAACTGCACATGAATTGTTGCTTAAAATGCATGCGTTTGTAAATACTAATTTGTTCTAATAACTGTACTTTCTGATATCTCATAAAATCCTACTGTGGTTTTGTAACAGAAATCTGCATTTTCTGTAAAGCTGCTTTGAAATATGTGTTGTGAAAAGTGTTATACAAATGAATGTATTAATTAAATTGACTTGAAAGAGCCATTGAATTGTTACTGTACATTTTAAAGTTACGAACCCAATCTGACAATACAGAAGAGTTATCACATTGTTGGCCCATTTGGGGGTGTTTCACTGATGCTTTATCCTGCATCTGTGCTTGTAAATAATCATACACAATTTCAGATATTTATACTGAAGAATTTTGAAATTATGAACCCATGAAATGGGCCAAAATTACCCATTACCCATTGGGGGATATCTCAGCTACCTTTGAGGGTGCATTAAAAGTTGCACTGGGGCTTTATACCCATTGTGCTTGACTGTCACCATAAACAAATTTAGACATTTTTACTGTAGCATTGTGAAGTAGTAGAGCTACTACTCTAACGAAATACAAATTTTAAGCAGTTTTTGCTGTAGAATTATGTTTGTATAATTTCTTTACTTGACACATTACACAATGTACAATCCGCCTATTGCATTTTCTGCACAATTCGTGGCTCTGTTTCTCGGTAACCTCAGAGGGTGCGTTAGATTGGACATTATCCCGTTAGACTAGAGCTATTACCCTAACAAAATCCACATTCTCAGCAGTTTTTACTGTAGAATTATTTTTTTTATGAAGCTTTAAACTTGGCACTTTACACAGTGCACAATGAACCGCCTAAAGTATTTTCTGCCCATTTCGTGGCGCTGTTTCTCAGTCGCCTCAGAGGGTGCGTTAAATTAAACATGATCCCATTATAGTAAAGCTACCATTCTAACGAAATACAAATTTTAAGCAGTTTTTACTGTAGAATTATTTTTTTATGAATTTTTGAACTTGACACTTTACACAATGTACAATCCGCCTATTGCATTTTCTGCACAATTCGCGGCGCTGTTTCTCGAAAACCTCAGAGGGTGCGTTAGATTGGACATTATCCCGTTAGACTAGAGCTACTACCCTAACAAAATCTAAATTTTCAGCAGTTTTTACTGTAGAATTATTTTTTTATGAAGCTTTAAACTTGGCACTTAACACAGTGCACAATGGACCGCCTAATGTATTTTCTGCCCATTTCGTGGCGCTGTTTCTCAGTCGCCTCAGAGGGTGCGTTAAATTGGACATGATCCCATTATAGTAAAGCTACCACTCTAACGAAATACAAATTCTCAGCAGTTTTTACTGTAGAATTATTTTTTAATGAATTTTTGAACTTGACACAATACACAATGTACAATCCGCCTATTGCATTTTCTGCACAATTCGCGGCGCTGTTTCTCGGTAACCTCAGAGGGTGCGTTAGATTGGACATTTTCCTTTTAGACTAGAGCTACTACGCTAACAAAATCCAAATTTTCAGCAGTTTTTACTGTAGAATTATTTTTTTATGAATTTTTGAACTTGGCACTTTACACAATGTACAATCCGCCTATTGCATTTTCTGCACAATTCGCTGTTTCTCGGTAACCTCAGAGGGTGCGTTAGATTGGACAGTATCCTGTTAGAATAGAGCTACTACTCTAACGAATTCAAAATTTTAATCAGTTTTTACTATAGAATTATTTTATTATGAATTTTATTATGACCCATGTTGTCAGATACAATAGAATTGCATTGCATTGTTTGCCCATTTGGAGGCTATTTATCACAGCTGCCTTTGAGTGTTTTTAATGATTGCACTGGAGCCTTATACCCAATGTGCTTGACTGTCACCATGCAGAAATTCAGACATTTGTACTGTAGCATTTTTAACTTAAGGACCCATGAATTTAACAAATGTGATAATACAGTTCAAGGAAAAATTGCATTGTTGGCCCATTTGGGGGCGCTATATTTCAGCTGCCTTTCATGGTGCGTTAAATATTGCATTAAATGCTTGATTGTGACCATGCACAATATTAGACATTTCTACTGTAGCATTTAGAAATTATTGACCCAAGGCTTTGACAGATATAACATTTAGAATAGCCATTGCATTATTAGCCCAATTGGAGGCATTTTATCTCAGCTGCCTTTGATGGTTCGTTAAAAGTTGCATTGTTGTTTTATACCCAGTATGCTTGACTGTATAGCCATGCACAATTTCAGACATTTTACTACAGAATTTTGAAGTTATGCACCCATGAATTTGAAGTATAAATGAGTTTATGTCACTGTCCATGGTGCTAAAAACTATAACAATTGGATTTGAAGAACTGAAAATACATTTTGTCTAGCATTAAACAAAGTTATTCATTTATCTTCATCATTTACTAAATTATCATTTACATTTAGTTTTTGTGGTTATCTTATCCTATATGAAAACGTTATGAAATTTTGTCATTAAATGTTATCACTATATGTAAATTTAAGGCAAGACACTGCAGGTGAATAGGGCAAAAAAATACCTGATAGTTATCACCTTACTTACCCAATTGATTGATTACATTGATTATTGTAAACATTTTAAATTACAAGTTTTCAAAAATGTTATGTTTAAATATGCAAATTAGGCATTATTTAATGAAATATGTGCTAATTTGCATAAATGATTAGTACAAAAATCTGAACACTAGATGAAGTCAGTTTCAAAAAAAATTTCATAATTTTTTTTGACATATTAGAGTCAAATTTTTTTACAAAGGGAATTCTGGTTATCTTTTTTCGTCACTCCATAATCCGGAAAATACTTTGAACAGCCAGAAAACAATACATATATTCACAATTTGGGGGGGGGGGGGGGAGATAAAATGTTGTATATAATCAAGGAAAATATATATGACCAAATTTAAAAAAGTTTAAAGCTTCATAAAAATAATTCCACAGTAAAAACTGCTTAAACTTTGGATTTTGTTAGTAGCTCTAGTCTATCGGGATAATGTCCAATCTAACGCACCCTCTGAGGTTACCGAGGAACAGCGCCGCGAATTGTGCAGAAAATGCAATAGGCGGATTGTACATTGTGTAATGTGTCAAGTTCAAAAAATCCTACCAAAATAATTCTACAGTAAAAACTGCTGAAAATTTGGATTTTGTTAGGGTAGTAGCCCTAGTCTAAAGGGACAATGTCCAATCTAATGCACCCTCTGAGGTTGTCGAGAAACAGCGCCGCGAATTGTGCAGAAAATGCAATAGGCAGATTATTGTACATTGTGTATTGTGTCAAGTTCAAAAATTCATAAAAAATAATTCTACAGTAAAAACTGCTGAAAATTTGGATTTTGTTAGGGTAGTAGCTCTAGTCTAACGGGATAATGTCCAATCTAACGCACCCTCTGAGGTTACCGAGAAACAGCGCCTCGAATTGTGCAGAAAATGCAATAGGCGGATTGTACATTGTGTAATGTGTCAAGTTTCTTCTTAACATCCTCATGCCTCCACTTAATGTTCACTTTATCTTTTTACTATATTCACTACCTCACATAGACACACTGACAGTGTCGCCCTGTTTTGCACATTTGCTTCTTGTACATTCCTGGGTATCTTAATATTTAAGACTACAGTAAAATGCATATATGCACATTGTACATCCCTATACATCTTAATATTTAAGACTACAGTTTACACTCATGCACATTATTTTGCGTTCTATATTTAATTCTACAATATACATTTTTTATATTCTATTCTTATATTTTTATTGTTTACTTTTATTTCATTCTTACATAGCTTTATTTATGTATATTTTCATCTGTGTTGTTTTCTTTAATAATTGCACTGTCCATGGAGCGGACCTGACTCACATTTCACTGCTGGTTATATATGCTATATATAATTTTGTATGTGACGAATAAAAATCTTGAATCTTGAAGTTCAAAAATTCCTACCAAAATAGGATTTTGTTAGGGTAGTAGCTCTAGTCTAAAGGGACAATGTCCAATCTAACGCACCCTCTGAGGTTATCGAGAAACAGCGCCGCAAATTGTGCAGAAAATGCAATAGACGGATTGTACATTGTGTAATGTGTCAAGTAAAGAAATTATACAAACATAATTCTACAGCAAAAACTGCTTAAAATTTGTATTTCGTTAGAGTAGTAGCTCTACTACTTCACAATGCTACAGTAAAAATGTCTAAATTTGTTTATGGTGACAGTCAAGCACAATGGGTATAAAGCCCCAGTGCAACTTTTAATGCACCCTCAAAGGTAGCTGAGATATCCCCCAATGGGTAATGGGTAATTTTGGCCCATTTCATGGGTTCATAATTTCAAAATTCTTCAGTATAAATATCTGAAATTGTGTATGATTATTTACAAGCACAGATGCAGGATAAAGCATCAGTGAAACACCCCCAAATGGGCCAACAATGTGATAACTCTTCTGTATTGTCAGATTGGGTTCGTAACTTTAAAATGTACAGTAACAATTCAATGGCTCTTTCAAGTCAATTCAATTTAATTAATACATTCATTTGTATAACACTTTTCACAACACATATTTCAAAGCAGCTTTACAGAAAATGCAGATTTCTGTTACAAAACCACAGTAGGATTTTATGAGATATCAGAAAGTACAGTTATTAGATTAGTCAGTTATTAGAACAAATTAGTATTTACAAACGCATGCATTTTAAGCAACAATTCATGTGCACTTTAAAGCAATGATAAAATTATCATTTATTTATAATCATCCATGTTTGATGTTCTGGAGTCCTTGCAGGTAGGGATGCACAATAATATCGGCACAATATCGGTATCGGCCGATAAAAGCTTAAAATGACCATTATCGGTATCGGCCGATATGAATATTTCTGCCGATGAGCCAAACCGATATTCTCCAAGTGAAATAATTGACCTGTTTTTCAGATGTGAATGTCTGTCTACATTTGTAAAATAATAAATTTATGGTAGAATCAGTACAGAAAAGATACATGGATTTCGTTTCAGTAAAATTAAAGTTTAAATATATCAGTATATATATCGGTATCGGCATCGGCCAAAATTATTTTGAAAATATCGGCATATCGGATATCGGCCAAAATCCAATATCGTGCATCCCTACTTGCAGGATAGGTTTCATCTCTTCAAATGTGTCTGAAGTCTTCATAAGGGGCTGGATACAAGCAGGAGCATAATCTCAGGTTACTTTGTTACATTTAAATTTTTAGCCTAATTTAAAAAAAAAAGTATCCAATATATTTATTTTTAAATACATTCAAATTATGTTATTTGCAATAATTAAAGGTTGATGTATAGGCCTCATCATATTTTTTACAGTCATTTTATGTTATTATTATTTGTCATTTACCTTTCAAAATGGTGTATTATTCTTTTCTGAAACTAGATAGGCCTACAATATAATCAGGGTCCCTAAAAAGTGTAAATAATAGAAAAATGGTCCCTAAGTTGAGCTGATGACATGTACAATTATTAAAGAATACTGTAGCCTAATTATGTGCCTTTATATTATTACAGTCCATTTTCGCTGATATATCAGTGTTATTTGCATAAAAAATATATATATTCTTTTATTCTGAAAATAGACACAAAAGTAACACAATTCCGTTAAAAAACGGAAAAACCGCGCGGTCCCTAAGTTGAGCGTCAATAAGAAGCCAGCAAACGCGGAAGTTCGCGTCATTTAAGGTGGAACGGATAGCGTCAATAAGAAGCTGCAAATAAGAAGCTTGATTCAGCCTCGTCATAAATTCACCCCGTCTGTGTTTGCGAGGGAAAACTGATTGAATCGCGGAATTCAGTCACAAATGGAACTTGCTTTATAAAGCAGAATGTCACGGAATTCTGCCATTTTTGAAGGAATAAATAAAAAGTAGGCTGTACATTTAATCAAATCTCATTATGAACAACGGTCTTAAAGGTGTTGTTATACACGTCATTTTATACATGTTATATTAAATTAGCGCTCAATATGTGCTCTACTACTACTACTACAACACACACACACACACTGTTTTCAGCTCTTCACTATATTAACACATGATGTAGGCTACACGTGCACAGCGCGCTAGGAGAGGATTTCACCATTTCATTTGATAAAACTATCTTTATTCATTCGTATCGTATACACAGATAGAAACTGCAATGTCTTTACGACAACCTGTCAAAATAGAATTTTGGTATAACAAAATTTTAACAGAAATATAGTACTATTGCACAATAGAATATGCTATTCTTCAAGTAGGCCTAATAGCTAATAATAATAATAATAATAATAATAATAGTTAATAATAATAATTTATCATAAAAAAAAACACAGAAACTTTGCTTACAACCCACCTCTACAAATGTCTACAACCTACCAAAATAAAAGTTGGTCTAACTCAAAAAAACAAACAAACAAAAAACAAAGAAATTGCACAGTAAAATATACTTTTAAAAAAAATCTACCAAAACGTTAAAGGAATATCACACGTTACTTGCCAAAATAATAACACCATATTTTTCAAAAACAATTTCTAAAAGTACATTTGCATTTGTATAATGTTTATTTATTTATTTTTTAAAGTTTGCTTCCCCTCTCACACATCTGCCACTCATCACCTGTGTCTTAACCTAGACCGACCTATCTTTTTGAATAGACATTTGAATGTTTCACCGGTCGTGGTAAATATAATATCCATTTTTTAAATAATATTATTACTTCAGTTTTGAGTTTTAGCCATAGTTAAAATATCTAGGCTATTTGGTCTCTGTTTTATACCTTATAATAGTTGTTTGGTTAAACTTGGTGAACTTTTTTTCTTATCAAAATATGCTGCTAAAGTTATACTGGAAGACAATGTTTTGTTAAAAAAAATGGCGTTGAATAAAGTAGCAAAAAAAGAAAAAGTATCTTTGTGTGTTAATTTTTAAATCACAGACAAATAATGAAATGGTCTTTATAAAATAAAAATGCACTGGTTATTTATAGCCTAATTACATTATATTTGTAGAGATGACGAAAATCAAAATTATTTGTTTATCAGTTTTTATCTTAAATATATTTTAAATCTAATTCAATTATTTAGCAATAATCAGTGATTTCAATGCTGTTAAATAATATTCAAATAATATTTTGGTTGATCAGAAAGTGCAAATTGTAAATACATAAATATTAAAATACATAAAAAAAAATAACGATAGTGACACTAATGTGAATTAATTGTACTTTCGTGTTTGTAAAGCACAATTCGATCAAGTTACACTTTCGGTCAAGTTCGCATCTGCATCGGCGAATTTTTTCCAGATAAAAGTTGCAAGAGCTAGTCTACATCTGATTAATTAACATGAACAATTATGCTAAAATCGCTGCATATCATCGATTCCTTCCATTCTCATATAAGCAATGCCCGATAATGATATTGCTCTAAAATGTTTTATTTTTCTATTATTATTGATATTTTATTACTGATGTTAATAATGCAGCCGAGCTTTTTTTCCGTCATATTTGTGGGCATAATTTAATTCATATGGAAATTAAAACTTAATTACAACTATTACACTTAATAACGTAGATGAAAATATAGCACAAGTCTGCCATACATTTATAATGAGAACTTTATAGGAATCTATAGTAAAATCTGTCCTTGCCCATCTTTCAGCGCACTGTCATGAAAACGCATCAGCGGGAGCTCTCTCTCTCTCTCGCTCTCTCTCGGTCTAACGCATAACTTAGCATCCTATTCTGCTGATACAAGTTGTAATGTTACGCCTGATATGTATCTCAGTTATCTTATTTATCATAGGATGCGTCATAGAATTAGCTTCCGTTTATTGGTATAGGCTACTTAGTCGTGGCCTAATGGTTAGAGGGTTGGACTCCCAATCGAAGGGTTGTGGGTTCTAGTCTCGGGCTGTACGGAATTGTGGGTGGGGGGAGTGCATGTACAGTTCTCTCTCCACCTTCAATACCATGACTGAGGTGCCCTTGAGCAAGGCATCGAACCCCCAACTGCTCCCCGGGCGCCGCAGCATAAATGATGTCCACTGCTCCGGGTGTGTGTTCACAGTGTGTGTGTGTGTGTTCACTGCTCTGGGTGTGTGCATTTCGGATGGGTTAAATGCAGGGCACAAATTCTGAGTATGGGTCACCACACTTGGCTGAATGTCACTTTCACTTCACTCTTCACCTCAGGCAGATATTTTTTGCTCCTTTATTAATAACATTGCTTCATCATAATCATTATCTAACCTGTCCTAATCATGTGTTCATGTTTTCATAGACAGATTTTCATGTCAGATTTTTTTTTTTTTTTTTATTTTCATAACAATCTTCAGATTTTTTCATTATGTACATTATGACATATCTCATAACACCTGAGCAGTGCCACAGACTGATCGACTCCATGCCACGCCGCATTGCTGCAGTCATTCAGACAAAACTAAGTATTGAGTGCTGTACATGCTCATACTTTTCATTTTCATACTTTTTTAGTTGGCCTAGATTTCTAAAAATCCTTTCTTTGTATTGGTCTTAAGTTATATTCAAATTTTCTGAGATACTGAATTTGGGATTTTCCTTATTTGTCAGTTATAGTCATCAAAATTAAAACAAATAAACATTTGAAATATATTTTAGTCTGTGTGTAAGGAATGTGTAATGAATCTAATATACAAGTTTCACTTTTTGAATGGAATTAGTGGAATGTCAACTTTTTGATGATATTCTAATTATATGACCAGCACCTATATATACGTCTGCCATATGTTGCCACCCCTCAAAAATTCCTGCCCCCTTCTCGCCACCCCATCAATATTTTTCTAGATCCGCCCCTGTGCCTAACGTTTTCGACTCGTACATAACACTTCACGCCCTGATGTCACGTGTCGATACAGGATCTTCACGGGTTGTGTGTGAAAGCGCGCACATATCCCGGGTAATCACTGCCAGTGTGAAAGTGCAAAATCTAGCGACCCGGGAGCAAATGCCGGAACACTTTACCCGTGTATTTGCCGGAATGGCAGTGTGAAAGCACTGGCTTTGGAAAGCGGCGCGACTAGCGTTTTCCATGCGTTTTTAAGCGCAATATGTGAGCGGCCCCTTAAGCCGTCGAGCGCAGTTGCTCTCCACTGACTGCGCTGATCAAAAGCATGATGGGAAACGACTGATTGACCACACAGCTTCATGCTCATTGGCGTAGAATGTCAACTGATAAATTTTCTCTTTGTTCTAAGAATTAGATTACCTATTTATTTATATTTACATACGAACTAAACAAAACACGCCTACTGAAGTTAAGAATTAGGACATGAGTTTATTTTATTTTTCTTTTAATTAGAATTATTCCTCGTTGTAATTTTCACTTTATTCTATTGTATGTTCGTTTGAATTAATAAATCAATCCATTAAAAATATACACGCACACATATCTAAATGGACTGTTCAGCCATTATGCCTTATCTTTGTGTGGTTTCATCTGAGGAGTGTCAGGGTCTGGCTTAAAACAAGGGAAGAATGCTACAAAACAGCTTTGACTTGCATAGTTTGGAAAAAAAATACTATGTACGTGATCTGCACATGATGACAAAACAGTGGTATTTCGATTACATCCACTTCGTCTGCAATAAAAAAACCCTAACGAGATCTTCTCCATTGCTGACGAGATTCAGGAAGTGTCCGACTTCAAAGGTATTTTTTGACCCCTCCCCTTACTGCAGCCAAGGCGAGGCAAGCATCTCAAACAAACCTATGGTTATGCAACGACATCACAACATCAATTGCGTTTAGCAACTTCGGCTGAAACTCTGTGGCAACACTGGCCCAACCCTGTTTGTTCAGGGTTGGGCTGCTCTCAGCAGTATTTAGGGATTTGGGCTGCTGTGAATGATTTTAGGTTATGTTGACAACGGCACGTTTTATCATGCGGATCTTCCAATCTGTTCTACGGTTTATTTTCAATAGAGTCAAAGAACATTAGACTGAAATGACCTGAATATTGAGTCCAACTCCGTTCGTAAGTTCCAGGCAGGTTTTTGTGCTCGCAAGTCACGATTTAAAACCACGACTAAAGAATTTGTATCGTTCCAGGGAAGCCACGCCAAACTTCCTGAGCGCAAGCAATTGTAGATAGATTATTTGTTTTATTGCAATGTTACGTTGTCCTAAAATATTTTTTTCAACGTGTACCACTTGCATAAACAATGCATTCCGTAGGCATTATTCGTAGTAGCTGCCATTGTTGTTTCGCGTGACGTCAGAACTCGGAGTAAATCAGTCTAGTACGAGTTCACGGGTGAGAAGTCACGGGTTTAACTGCCGTTCCAGTGCACTTTCACGGGTTTAAGGTTGGAAAAGCTCTGGCTTAAGGTAGCCTGTAACGCGGCATTAATAACACAGCTCACTGTAATTCTGCCTGCGCCATGATTAACCCGTTCAGTGCCTGCGGCTAGCTTCGCTTGTTTACTGTTGGTCTGTCAGAGATACACTTTCCTGCTAAACGGGTTTACATCAGTTCTCATTTCTGCATATCTGAACAAGTCCCGTGTTTTTCACCCACGGCTTGTGCTAAACGCTTAAACTTAAAATTATTTACAAACTAGAGAATACACAAGACCAAAAAAAGCCACTGATATTAACCATTAATGGGTGTTTGTGTCTGCGTCTGCTGTCCAGCCCGTTTACCAGCTGTAAACACACTTACAAGATTATAAAGTTATTCAGTTTGAGTAAAGAGCCACAGCTAAAGGAATGACAAATTATTCACAAGAAACGGAAAGCGATGGAAATGTTTCTTCTTTGCTCTTGTACAAAGTGAAAGTAAACCAAAAACAAGACTTACTGCCTTTAAAAGTCCTCGTTGTTTCAGTGGATCAGATGAAGATGATGTTTGGAGAGAAAACGCAGAAATATCTGCAGCTGTGGAAGGTGTGGCTCATGAATATTAAGCAGTTAACCTCTAAACTCTCTTAAAGGGATAGTTCACCCAAAAATGAAAATTCTGTCATCATTTACTCAGCCTCATGTCGTTCCAAACCTTTATGAGTTGCTTTCTTATGTTAAACACAAAAGAAGATATTTTGAAGATTGCAGGTAATCTAACACTTGCCATAGGTTGCCATTGACTTCCATAGTATTGCTTTTCCCTACTGAAGTCCCTTTAACGTGGCATGCTTATCCTGCAGATATGATTACATTATAAAATATTGCCTCATCACTAGCATTTCTGCTTTGAGGATAACAGCATTGTTTCAGTCATCAGTGTCTGATAAGAATGATTAGTGACTATTTGTCATGAGAAACCAATTTACAATCTGACAACACAAACTGTGACGGTGAGATGTAGACTGTTGGGAGTACTAATAATAGTTTGAGACTAACCCTCCCTCAGGTGAATATGTAGGTAAATCACTGAAAAAAAAGTAATATTCATACATTCACTTTGGAACATGTATTCAGCAGCTCCCCAGACTTCTTTAGGGGGAAGTCGTGGCCTAGTGAGAGAGTTTGACTCTTAACCCTAGGGTTGTGGGTTCGAATCTCAGGCAGTCAATACCACGACTGAGAAAGGCGCGCAGATGGCACTAGGGACGGGGGGGACATGACCCCCCCCAGATTCATAGTAACCAGATCCGTCCCCCTCACTTTCTCAATGAAGGTTCTATTGGTAAACAGAGGATTAATATGAGTTTCCGCGATGTACATTAGACCCGGCCCGCCGCTCCTTTAAACGTGTACTAACTAAAACGATTTTTGAAACGCGCTTTTAACCGCTGTGTCTTACCGAGTCCCAAAACAAACTTGTAAGCCAATCAGCGGTAAGGGGGCGTGTCTTGTCCTGATAGCGAGAAGAGAGCGCTCAATTTGAGTGCACAGGAGGACACATATTACATTACATTTACATTTAGTCATTTAGCTGACGCTTTTATTGAGAGAGCTGGCGGATAAAAAAGAGGGTTTACAATCAAGCAGGAGGTAGGACCCTTGTAAATATCGGAGTAGCTTTCCAGCAGTGGAGAAACTCAAGGATTGGAAGGGCTCGAATCGAACGCCGAGGTTTCTTTTTGACAGGTGACTAACGTTAACGATTTTGCGTTGTTTCACACAAATTATCCATGTTGGCTTTTTATATTGAATATTGTGTGTAATCTTGTTTCCGCGATCGTTGTTGCCATGGTTGCGTATGTACGTGTGGGGTGAAGATTTCAAAATAGGGGCAATGCATGGTGACCGAGAGAGCTCAACTTCACAAAACACATTCAAATAGAAAAAGCACCAGCAAATTAAAAAATATATATATATCTTCATCAGTTTGACAGCACACTTGCTGCAAATGCTCAACACAATGAAAATATAAAAACAAGCTACAAATGCTCACAACACAAACAAATACAGAAACGCTCTGTAAATGTTACCCCAACAAAAAGAAAATTTAAACAAGGTTGTTGTTTTTTTTAGTATTGATTACCATTTGTATGACCATATTTGTACAAATACCATGGTTAAACTATGGTTATAGTAGTAAATCCATGGTTAATTTGTTAATGATTACAGTAATCATTTTTTGTTTGCTTTTTTATATAATAAATGTATTTATTCATTAATTAATTTCAATAGTAAAATCACAGGCTGTGGTTAGTTTTTGTAAGGTAAGCCAGCTTACATAACCTTTCACAGTTACAGAAAATGTGTATTTAGTCAGCTTATTAGGCTAATGATATCCATAAAAAAGCTAAGGAATCGTATGACCAGGATTTTTAAAATAAACAAAAGATATTTTTCAGAGCAAACATTTATAAATTATGTCCCAGCCACATTTGTCACTTTACGGTTCCCTTAAATATATCCGATCTGGTCTGTGTTTTTGCAGCACATTTCTTTATTTGTTTGTATTGTGAGTATTTGCAGCACGTGTTGTCAAACTGATTAAGATGTTTTCATAATTTACAGGTATTTTTGTCATTTGCACCATGTT
>NW_020527060.1:0-84963 GCF_003368295.1 Carassius auratus | reverse complement strand
AATTGAATGCACTTTTTTTTTTTTACAATTAAAGCATTAAATATGAAGGATAAAAATGACAGGAAAATAAATAAATAAATAAAAGAGAAATAAATAAATAAATCAGAAATTGATTGATTGAATCTACTACTACTGCCTTGATTTCGCTGGTACAAGGAAGCCTACTCTGTAATGCTGCCAGTGTTGCCAACTTAGTGACTTTTGTCGCTAGATTTAGCGACTTTTCAGACCCCCATAGCGACTTTTTTCCAAAAAAGCGACTAGCGGCAAATCTAGCGACTTTTTTTGACAGACCTTATAATATGACCTCTTACGTCATAAATATGCTAATTCGCATATGACGCCATCTAGCGACATTTAGCGACTTTCCATTGAAAGAAGTTGGCAACACTGAATGCTGCCTGAGTTAATAGAAGCTGTTTTCAGTTTTATGTAGCCTGGATGGAGACTTTTGTTCAAGCAATTGCTAACGATTTAAGATCATTAACGCAGGATTGCATAGCCTGATAGATGGATCGTTTGCTTCTGTCTGGTTAGTGATGCGGCCTCCAGCTAACCAATCCTTCTTCAGACTGATGTTGGCACCCCCCACTCAATTAGCATACAGGCGCAGGGAAAATAAATGTAGAAATGTGGAAATACAGAAATAAATAAATGTAGAAATAAGCAAATATAGAAATGCATAAATAAATACATGCAAAATACATAAATAGCCATTTATATTACCAAAATGTATTTATTTTCACTATTATTTCTGCATTTATTTATTTATTCATTTTTTTTTCCTTCTGTCATTTTTAGTCCTTCATATTTAATAATCGGTTGTTTACTTAAAAAAAAAAAAAAAACCATAGTAACAGGGTTGACATCTATAATTAATTTAGCTACAAGATGTTTATCAAAAAAAGTATTTAATGCAAATGTCTACAAATAGTGCATTTAAAAAATCGGTTGTTTACCTTTGGCTAAAATATATTCATAAGGAAGATAAATTATTGCAAATATTTCTACAAATATAGCATTTATAACCCGTTGTTTACTTTACAAGCTCATAGTCACAGGGTTGATAGATTTACAGTTCATTTAGCTACAAGATGTTTATTAGAAACAATTTATTGCAGACATTTCTACAAATATTGAGTATTTAATAGTCAGTTTACTATACAAAATCATGATAACAGGGTTGATATTTTCAGATTATGATGCCTACTGGTAAAAACAATGATAAAGACAAGGCTTGTCCTTAAAGAGTTCACATTCTAATAAAGCCACTACAATTTTTTTTTAATGGAGTAACGGATTACTTTTTTACACATTTATATAAAAGGGAAACTATTAACATTTCTTTCATAAAACGATCTCTTAGGAAAAGAGTAAACCATCAATTCTGAAAAGAAAGAGCTTTATGTGAACACTCACATGTGTGGGATGGTGGTTTTGAAGATGTCTAGCATACAGTTGCAGGTCTTGTCCCAGGTCTCAGCGTTAAACTTCTCACCATTGAGGATGACCACGTTTTCAAGGCAATTAGTTCCTGATCTTGCTAATTGCTCATTATCTGTGAGGAGAGATGAGCAAGAGAGCTCATGACCTGAAGTCATAATTCACATATGCATTTCAATGAACTGCCTACACACAAAATCTTCTAGTCTTCAGCATTTTGAACAATGTTGTTTTCTCAACAGGGTCACTGTAAAATGTCCTGCAAATGTACCGTGTCTATCGAACACTCACCTTGCTGCACACACCAGTAGAGCTGAGAGAGGATATCATCTAACAGAACATCGCTGAGAGACTCAAAGTACTGTGTGAAAACATCACAGATAGCATAAAGTGCATGATTGCAGGTGGTGGTCATCCACTCCGCTTTCTGTGGGAAGATACAAAATAGAACATCAGCCATATTTCCATCTTTGGCATGGAGATACTGGAGTGCTACCATATGATTATGTGAACGCCAGAGAGAGTCCCCTTCCAAACAATATCTGTGCTGGTGACACTTTCTGAAATGGATGTCTCATTATCTTCTAGGACAGGTTTCAGTGCTGATGTTGACTTGCCTCAGTCTGTTGCTCTGGAAGCTTCATGTTATCGAAGATCCTGAACACGATGCGGAACAGATCCTGCCACCAGTGTTTCTCATAAGTGTGACCGTACGTCTTCATCACCTCAAACATCACCGTCAGACCCCTGACAAACAAACCGAAAATAGATTGTTGGGATAAGGTGAAAAAGATTAACTATGCTTTACGCATGATTATAAGAAGATTTCAGTATTTAACTGTTGGCAGCAACTATACCATCAAACCTGACACTTAAAAATCACACTTTAAAGGTTTTTGCTAGAAAATATAATTAATATAAATGATCGTTCCAAAATTTGGGGTTGGTAAGATTTTTTTTAAGAAGTCTGCATTTATTTGAATTAAAAAATAAAAATAAAAAATAAAAAAAAGGGAAAAAAATTACATTATTAAATAAAAAAAGGTAATTGCGAGTTATAGTCACAACTGTGAGATATACACTTGCAATTCTGAGAAAAAAAGTCGGCAGTTGGGAATATTAAGTCACTATTGCTTGATATAAACTCTGAGAAAGTTGTTTAAAAAATCTAAATTTATTGCAGATATTTCTAAATATAAAAAATAATAATAAAATATTAAAAAAAACATAGTAACGGCTGAAGCTTTAGTAGTTAACTTAGCTACAACATGTTTATTAGATAGAGAATTTAATGCAAAAATTTCCACAAATATTCAGTGCTTAATAGTCAGTTGTTTGCTATACAAAATCATAGTAACAGGGTTGATACAGTTCATTTAGCTACAATATGTTTACTAGAAAGGTAATTTATTGCAGATATTTCTACAAGTAGAACATTTAATAATCTAAGCATTTCATAATTAAACATAAACGTGCTATAAAGTCAGAATTTATTATCATGCAAATCTGAGGGGAAAAAAATCTGAATTGTGAGAGGTAAACTGTGAATCAATCAAACTTTTTTTGTTGAATATAATTTCATATTTATTTGAAATCAAATACAATACAAATCTTTACCATCACCTTTGAATTTCAACTGAATGCATTTTTATAAAAATGAATGCATGCTTGCTGCTTAAAATTTCTTATTTTGCTTCAAAAAAAAAAAAAAGTCACCTCAAACTTTTGAATGATGTAAAAATGTAGTGTAAATCTAAATATATTCATTTAGATTCATTCATTTTTTACTAAATACTACTTCTCATTCTTCATAATTTGTGTGTGGTCTTTACAAGCTTTACTGGGGTAAAAAAAAAAACAACAGGACCAAGTTAACTCATTCTGTAGTTTTAAACATTTATCAAAAACTATTAACTACTATCAAAAAACATTTCAGATTTGTCTGTATTATAGGTTTTGCCGCTAACCTGGTCCGGACGTCCAGCTTACACCTGTTGATGATGCATGACAGCTCAAAGAGGATGGGGAACCAGCCTCTGACCCAGACGCGGTCCTCCGGCGCAACATTCATATCATCACTGGTATAGTCTTTAAATGCCTGCCGACACAACACACAGCACATACTTAAGCACATGCCGCTCGACTATAAGCTGTATTCACAGATCAAAATGTTTCTGATCCAATCTGGCAACCCTCGGTGGGAAGCAGTGGAAGTCTCCATGTGGGTTGCCTTCACTAATCTCCACTTTAGAATCACCAGAGGACTAAAGCACTTAACAAGCACAAACACAGCTCATAACACAATCCCCCTTCATGGAGAGCCGAAAAACAGATCATTTATTTTCCATTTATTTAATAAAGGCGTTTAGTTTTTGCTCAATTAGGCATTGGTATTGTTTTTTTTTCGTTTTTAAAGTTCCCTTTGGTCTCCTCTCCCTGCATGGCAGTCCAGCACTATACATTACTTTTTCTTTGTGCTCAGTGCTTTTATCTTCTTCCTTCCTTTATTACATGCTGTATCAAGTTTTCAACTATTTTTTCAACGACCCACAAACCTTGTGTTTGTAATTAATTGTATTTCCCTTTTAGTAAAGTTTAAAGTCAAATCAACAAATAAAAATCTAAGGCCTCTGATATAATTTGGCAACAATAAAAAACCCAACAGCAATTAATTGATCAATAAATGGGTGAAACTTCTAAAGAACAAGCCAAAATGACAAAAATATCATGACTATTCAAAATCAAAAGAAAGGAAAGAGATTATATATACAAGAAAACAAAGCCTACTGTTAAAACCATGAACATTTTTGCATGTGACATTCTCAACATTTATTTGTTTTGTAATATATTTACATGACATTTTTTGTAATGCCAATATCATTGCAAATGTCAAAAAAAAATATTGTAACATGAAAAGTAAATATTTATAGTTACTGCACTGCAGCATTTAAATGTAATATACAGTAAAATAAAAAATACTGTATTACAGTACACGTGGATCACCATTAGGAATAATTGGAAATACAAAAACTTAATAAAAAAATAATTTGAAGGTAAAATGTGCAAAACTCATGAAAATGTCATGCAAATTTTTTTTTTTTTTGTTCTAAATGGTTTTAAAATGGGCTTCATTGTCGTGCAAACATACAGTGAAATGAGGTCCATTATAGTGTAAACATGACTTTTTAAAAAGTATGTTACTACAAATACAACACAAATATATTGAATTGTGTTCCCAATAACATTAACATAACATCTGTTCTAATATTGCTAGAACATTTCAAGTATCTTATCTATTTTAGGACCATATCCCTCCCTGATATAAACAATATTGTTCCACTTCAGTATGTTCAGCTGCATGATAAATCTCTCATTTACAGTATTCAAAATATATAAAACAGCAGAAGTGATTTTAAAGAAGAACTTATAAAGTGTTAACTTTTTCTTCACATTTCCTGCTGTTGTCTAAAAGTAGGTTTAAATCTTTGAAAATGCAGTCAGTAATGCTCCAGACAGAACGAGACAGAAAGCAATGATGAGAACAATGTAATTTCGCCAGCCCTGAAGGAGAAAGAGGAGGAGATGAAGGGCTCAGTATGAAAATGTAAAAGCAATAGACAGCGGGAACACAAGTATTTACCTTCACTTCTTTGAACACTACAACACCCCAAAGAGCTGCAATCAATCCAGGAACCTGGAATGAACCAAATGCACATTATTGGAAAAAAAAAAAATGTGAAAAGTACATAAAGATGTGCGTTCTTGTGAGCTCGGTCACTCACTGTGGTGATAATAGGGAAGCTGACTACAGCACTGAGGTAATTGTTGGCAAGGAACCAGCAGCACGTGGCTATACCCCACATGATACCAGAAAGGAATCCTACAAGGAAACAACAGAGGTATGTGGAAGAAAGATAAACAATGCTAAAGGAAATGCTAATTACCGGAGTAGTTCAGTCAAAGATATAAATACAAAATTGCTAATGAAAAGTACTCTCTCGTAGGCCATTGAAGATGTAGAGGAGTTTATTTCTTCATCAGAACAGATTTGTGAGAATTGTAGCATTGCATCATTTGTTCACCAATGGATGGGTGCCGTCAGAATGAGAGTCCAAACATCTGCTAAAAACATCACAGTAATCCACTGAGTGGGTGGATTTGTGATGTTGTTTTATCAGATGTTTGGACTCTCATTCTGACGGCACCCATTCACTGTAGAGCATTCATTTAATAGACACTGAATGCAATGCTACATTTCTCCAAATCTGATGAAGAACTAATCATCTACATCTTGTATGGCCCAGGGGTCAGTATATTTCCAAGCAAAATGTAATTTTTGGTCGAACTGTTCCTTTAAATTGAAGTGATGGTGTTACCTGGCAGCACTGCTTTAGGAAAAACTTGAGGTTTGTTTTTTTTGATGGCACAGTACAGGACGAAATACACAGTACTGGTGAGGAAAATCCCACTGTATTGTGCAAAGACGTAATCCAGATCTACGTACAAACAGAAAATACATCACAGTTCATATTTAAGATCCAACCAATGTTTATAAGGAGGTCATCTTGATTTACCAAACTGGCTAGCCCCATTGTACTGGCTGTCTGGATCTGATGCATGGTTTTTAATGTACAGAACTGGAACAAATGATGCTCCATACAGCAGTCCAGCGACAACAGCCAGAAACGATCCACTGCAACACATAACATCTTAATATAAACGGATTCATAAAGGCATTTTTTCTGTTAGATGCGGTATACAGATACTTATAATTTTAATAATTTATTTATGTTGTTGATACTATATGCTAGTAGTACAAAAACATTTACTCATGTTGTCATGTAAGTGAGATGTGTACATACACAAGACGTTTGGTGCGTGGTGTTAATGCATCCACCCAGGAATCATCTGTTGCTACGACAGAGTCAGAGTTCACGGTCTTCGGATAAAATTAATAAAACATTGTTAACTAGAATATCAAAACATGAAATATTTAAGAATGTAAAGAGCTTCTAAAGGAACATGGTAATGGAGAAAAAATACGAGATGAGAGGGAAAATTATATTTAAATGGTTTTCAGTTCCTCTGAGTAACATTTCGTTAAATCTCAAAATTTTGCATTCTGATGAACAGTTTTAAGTGGCAAATGCAAAGTTTCTCAGGGGAATGCAAAAAATAATTTAGACCTCAGTAGAAAAAAAAAAAGAAGTGAAAAATAAATTTTCTATTTTTTTTTAACCCCATCACCATGTCCCTTTGAAAAAAAAGGATATTTTATCACATTTTTTAAAAACTATGTCAACATACATGGTCTATTAGTAATGGTGTTTCTTCAGATGTTGCAGATCTTTGTACATCAGTCTTCACAAAGAAAAAAACTATGGCACTGTAAACATACAAAAATGAGGGAAATAAAAAGAGTGGAGGAAAAAGAGAGAACAGACATTATTTCAAATAATGAGACTTACAAGTGACATCACATTCTGAAAATAAAGAATAAAAAAATGAATGCATGCACATTTACCTAAGTAAACAAAGACCTGCTCCACAGAAGTTCAGAACTGGTTTGGAAACAGTCTCCGCACCAATACCAAACCAACCAAACCTAAAATCAGCAGCAAGAATCAGTGTGTGTGTGTTTATGCTGCCAATGACTGGATTCTGAAATGAAATTTTGCTTACCGAGAGCTGGCCCAACCTAAAAGCAGATTAAATGAAGCCCATATGAGAAGACCAAGACCAAGCCCAATAGTCTTTACGATAGGAACTACAGTTATATTACCTAGACAAAAACAAACAAACACGGGACAGAATTTCAGTCAGTATAAATGAGAAAGTCTTTCAAGAATAGGAGAACTATTTTAGTGTTTACTATTTTTGTCAAGCAGTAATCAAATTATATTAACATATTAAATAGTTAGATTTTACCAGTAGCCCAGATTGCTCCTCCCAGCATAACAAGAGGCCAAAACTTTGGACTATGAAGAATGATGTTCACCACTAGGGAGACCGTCCATATAGCAGCACACAGAATCCATTGGAAAAACATGCCTGCACATATACATAGTAGTGTGAACTGAAAATGAATTAAATATTATTAGCAAACTTCCTCTCTTTAGTGTGCTTTCAAAGCAAGATAAGTTTCACATCAGGGCTGCTGATCACCCTGTTGGGGTTTATTCTACAAGAAAAACCTACTGGATGTATATATGTGTGTGTGTGTGTGTTTTGTGTGTGTATATTATATTATATTATACACACATACAGTAGCTGGTCATATAACTAGAATATCATATCAAAAGTTAATTTTAGTAATTCCCTTCAAAAAGTGAAACTTATATTATAATATTATTATATTCATTCATTACACACAGACTGATATATTTCAATTGTTTATTTATTTTCATTTTTATTTCCCAAATTCAATATCTCAGAAAATTAGAATATTGTGAAAAGGTTCAATATTGAAGACACCTGGTGCCACACTCTAATCAGCTAATCAACTCAAAACACCTGAAAAGGCCTTCAAATGGTCTCTCAGTCTAGTTCTGTAGGCTACACAATCATGGGGAAGACTGCTGACTTGACAGTTGTCCAAAAGACGACCATTGACACCTTGCACAAGGAGGGCAAGACACAAAAGGTCATTGCAAAAGGGGCTGGATGTTCACAGAGCTCTGTGTCCAAGCACATTAATAGAGAGGCGAAGGGAAGGAAAAGATTTGGTAAAAAAAAAAAAAAAGTGTACAAGCAATAGGGATAACCACACCCTGGAGAGGATTGTGAAACAAAACCCATTCAAAAATGTGGGGGAGATTCACAAAGAGTGGACTGCTGCTGGAGTCAGTGCTTCAATAACCACTACACACAGACGTATGCAAGACATGGGTTTCAGCTTCGCATTCCTATGAACAAGCCACTCTTGAACAACAGACAGTGCCAGAAGAGTCTCGCTTCAAAAAGGACTGGACTGCTGCTGAGTGGTCCAAATTGATGTTCTCTGATAAAAAAATAAATTTAGCATTTCTTTTGGAAATCAGGGTCCCAGAGTGTAAGGTTTCCACAGTCAGTGATGGTTTGCGGTGACATGTCATCTGTTGGTGTTGGTCCACTGTGTTTTCTGAGGTCCAAGGTCAACGCAGCTGTATATCAGGAAGTTTTCGAGCACTTCATGCTTCCTGATGCTGACCAACTTTATGGAGATGCAGATTTCATTTTCCAACAGGACTTGGCACCTGCACACAGTCCCAAAGTTACCAGTACCTGGTGTAAGGACGATGGTATCCCTGTTCTTAATTGGCCAGCAAACTCGCCTGACCTTAACCCCATAGAATATCTATGGGGTACTGTGAAGAGGAAGATGCGATATGCCAGACCCAAGAATGAAGAAGAGCTGAGATACTGAATTAGGGATTTTCCTTAGTTGTTAGTTATAATCATGAAAATTAAAAGAAATAAACATTTGAAATCTATCAGTCTGTGTGTAATGAATGAATATAATATACAAGTTTCACTTTTTGAATGAAATTAGTTAAATAAATGAACTTTTTGATGATATTCTAATTATAGGACCAGCACCTGTGCAGTCCAACAGATCTGATACAGAGGGCGAGTAAATCGAGACGGACTTAACTATTTCTGTTGATATTTGGTACCACAAACATTTACAGTGTCCAGAATCACTGAGTGAGCTACCACACATTTATAGAGAGTCCAAAACTAAAAAGAAGTTGACTAACCATCTCCAGTATCTATCTTCTTCACTGGCACGAAGTTGCTCCCGTAGAAGACTACTGCCACGGCGCAGGATATGAACCCATAAGTCAGATCAGACGAGTTTGTGCTGTTGTTCTCTCGCTGAAGATCCACGGACGCGCTCGGACCGTCTGGGAACCATTCTACTGGGCCATAGTTACATTACATTGTGTTTTACTCACCAAAGAATCACTTATGCAATGCAGGCAATCCGTTTTTTATTCGTTACCTGTGTCAAGGTGTTGCGCGGCGCCGATGGAAAACGCGCAGAGGAGCGCAATGATGAGCGCGGCCACGCGAGGATTCATCTTAAAGAGACACTCGCAACAGCATTCAAACTATGAAAAGATATCGATAGAAGCTACTTTTAGGCGGAGATCGCTGAAATAAACTATTAGGAAGGAGAGCAACTCATGAATAAGGGTGAGTTTTACTTCCGTGTCAGCTGATAGGCAGGATCACATGATTGTTAAAAGACATATCTCCTGCATATCTCGGGCACGCGACGCATGTGATGAATCACGTGTGTTTGAATCTGACGATAAAGGGGCGGAGCCAGACATTGTAAACATTGTAAACAACAAATGCTAGACTGTTGAATTTTTTTGTTTTTGGAGACGTTAAGAGGGATGAAAAGCCCCAAAGCAAGATTTTTGAGTACTTTATTAGAGGACTTTGGTTTCATAATGTGAAAACATCCTACTCCCACACTTCTTTTTAGTTCTCATATGTATTTATTTCTTATTTTTTCTTCAGTGTTTTTATTTTATTTTACATTTTATTTTGTTATATGTTATAGCGAAATTCTGAATTTTGTAAATTCATTTGTAAATCTCTCAGTCGTGAAAGTTACTTTCTGTGTTAATGTTCAAAGCATTGAATAATGATGATGATGATGATGATGATGATGATGATGATGATGATAAATGCTAGGCTGTCTTCCGTTTGGTTTTTCACAGTGTCAGGTTTTAAGTCCTCCCGGTCTGCTGACATTTATTATGCCATCTGTTTGGAACATAATAATGCACATGACAACTGTACAATAAGGGAATAGTTAAAAGGGAAGTTAAAAGACAGAATTCTTCATTGGATCACTTCGCTGGCACGTGAAATCTACAGACCACTTTAAATATTGATTGCTATCAGGATTTTAATGGACTTAAAACCAGTATAACAAAAATGTTTAAGCTTTGCTTGCCTCTCACCAACCTTATCTGTGCATATTACCACCAGAGGGCATCACTGCTCTCAACAAACGTTTTCCACTGCTGCAAACTCCCACATACTTCAACATCAACAGCATCATAATCCTAGATTAATTCTCTTTTATTTTTAGAGCCTGTCTCCAACCTCTTTAACAACTAAAAGTGCTTGTAAAACCGCACTGATGCTCACATTTGGAATTGGGGGACACAAAAATTGTGCAGATTAGGGCCACTTTTAGAAAATGCATGGTGGCCAGACAGGGCTAGTAAAATGAAATGACCTGTTAATAGAAATCCATACTTTCCATGATTTTGGTACCTGCTTTATTTCTGAATTTCTAAGTTTCAGAGTTATTTTTTGTTGTTGTTGTTCACAATGTCATGTCAGAAATAATCTATTACAGTCTTGTCATTTCTGCTGTCTCTTGAATGGGCCATGAACTGCCTTTTTTTTTTACCCAGAAATTGTCATTGTTTACTTGTTTACTAATCTTCGAAAGACAGAATAAAATAGGCTATTTTTAATGAAACCTGTGAGGTTTCTGTCCCTAAATTTAAAGTCCAATTGAAAGTGTCATAAATACATATATGAGTGAAGACAGATGATTGCAGAATTCATTTAAACTTTTATTTACATCTGAACAATGATCAACACACATTTGTGTTTCTAATATGAACCAAAGTTATTTGAAATTACTTGAGGGTGAGTTAATGATGACAGAAATTTCATTTATGAGTGAAGTATACGTTACTGTCTATTAAGGTACTGTAAACATTTTTTAAAGTACACAAATATCCCTACTATCTGACAGATATCAAATAGGTGTCCTGAGAAATCAGAACAAAGAATTATTTTTTTAGAAATCAGATTGTGTGTGTTCAGGTTTCTAGAAGTTGTTTTTTTTTAACATTATTTTAGAATATTTCCATTAATCTTCATTTAAAGTGGTCAGACTACGAACACAGTTCACAACTAATCATGGACACAAAAAGCTTCCACCATAAGAATGAATGAGTGCCTCATTGGCCTTACATGAAAATATCGATCATTTGATGGGCCAAGGGAATGTCTATAGGATCCCAGTGCAGCCATTAAAGTTAATAATGTAGGCTAATGTTAGGCGTTTGGATGCTGTATGGACACTGGATGAAAGTTAAAACACCGTCTCAGCTGAAAAGGCCTCTAATCAACTAAACTGAAGGGGAATTTCAAATCACTTAGTAAATACACCTCATTACACAGGCCAGTCATTCCTTTCTATGTGAACTGAAAAAAGATGACATTGTCATAAAAAAAGAACAAAATTGTTATGCATGTTAGGAGGGGACAAGAAAATCTTCTAGATTTTACTCTTCAATAGTGCAGTTATAAGTTCAAATGCACCTACCCTTTGTACCCAAACTTTGCAATGCAATTCACATATTTGTTTGCATGTGCACAACATGTATTCTGAACAAAACTGTGCAGATTGTATGGCTGGAATAAGAAGTAAAGCTGTGTGTTAGTGCTGCAAAGTAGAAAAAAACAATGTTTTTTCACAAGGCTTTGTTGAGTTCAAAAGTGGATTGGACCCAGCACTAAACCCAGAGGCACCCTCATTAAATACAGTATACGAAATAAAGAATAAAAACTATGAAAGTACAAAGAAAGCATGTTAAATTGTGCAACCATGAGCACAACCATGATTACAAACTGAGACCTGTATGTGCTCGGTTAATTGATTTGACGCTGAGCGTTAATTGGCTGCAACGGATTCAACTATGTTTGGCTACTAGAGAATACTGATTTCTTATTGGCTGATAAAGCTAATAAGGAACTAGACACAGCAAGAGGAAACTCAACTGCTGAGCTGCAGATGCTAGGTCAGTCTGTTTGCCTGGGAGCCTTGCCTAAAAAGAGATTAAAAGAGATTGTGTGTTTATGTGTGTGTCCCAGAACAACTGAACATCAGGCAGTTGGCACTGGTCTTCACTAAGAAATCAATAAGAAAGCACACACACATTTTGGCAATTTTCCTCTCCCCAATAGATTACCAGGCAATCAGAAACACTTGGTTAAAGCAGTGGCTTGTTTAAGAGCATGTGGAAGCATAACACTAATGTGTCCCCAGTACATACTGAACAGGGACACATCTGTTCCTGTGTTACAGAGTTGATCAAAGCAATTAGCCCTAAACAAACCAACAAACAATTTTTATAGTCTCAGAGTTCTGTCAGTGCACAGCTCACTATTGGTAAAAGGCAGTGAAAGAAAGACAGCTATTTGTATATTCACTATACTTTGAGATAATGATCTGAACAGGGTCTAAATAATGTTTTTGCCACATCTGATTTGAGAATACCAGTAATTTCGTACTGACCATGAAAAGGTAATTTAAATTATTTACATTTTATTTAGTATTTTACATTTTTATTCAAAATACATTTCGTCCAAATGGAATTATTTAGCTTCTTTATATATCAGTCCAGGTCTTTCTGTTGAGCTGCACCCGTCAAAATAAAAAAACATGACGACAGTTTTTGTTGCTCACAGTTACGTTTTGGTAGCTTAATGTAATATGGCAAATCCATATGGTCTGTAAAAAAAAAAAAAAAAAAAAAAAAAACCTAAATAGGCATGATAGACAAACTGTTTCAACATTATCATCTGCTGTGTGTTAATTTTTAGACACAAGATGTGTCTAAATGGCACTTTTCTCCTTCCCATGAAACAGAGTAAAACGAAAAATAACAGTGGATTCTGAGTCTCTGTTTATTCCAAAAGATTCCAAAAAATAAAGCAATCAGTCCACATTCCATTAAGAAAAACATCCTCCATTTCATCCTATGGCAGACATATAACTGAAATGAAAATAGTGATGACAGGTCCATTTGTGTGTCAGTACGTGAGAGACAGCTTGGTATGATGGTCATAGGTTCCCAAACGTGCTCCCAAATGCACAATATAAGCAATCCTCTTGTGTGCAAGCTGGTGTATCAACTAAGATTTTTAGTTATACACTCAAACGGATTCTATTTACATGTACAGTACATATACATACAAAACTAATGAGCAGGATTTCAGTTACACGTCATGTCATAGAAAAGGGTGATCAGCTTACACTTTATCAATATAACTATCTGTAATAATCATCTCTATCTCTTAGTCTTCAGATCATAACTGGACTACATAAATTAAAGTCCTAGTTAACTAGTATTAGCGATAAAATCATCGCTTTTATAAAACAAACGTAAAGAAAGGTTGTCATGCTTTTCACAGTTAAAACTGCATATCGTAGTGCATCTTAATAAAAGTACAATGCATTTGATATGAAAAACAAAACAAAACAAAAAAGCCAAATATGACATAAATAACAAACTTCTGATTATAGGGTACTAATTTTCAATCTTAACACTTTCCCAAACAGAGACAATTTTAATAAATGCATCTGAAATGCCTTGACATAATTTGGCACACATCACTTTTTGGCATTTTGGGGAATTATATATATATGTATATATATACACATATATATATATATATATGTATATATATACACACATATGTATATATATACACACATATATATATATATATATATATATATATATATATATATATATATATATATATATATATATATATATATATCCATCTTAATCAATATAACACTTTCAATATACCATTTAAATTGTGTAATGCAGAAGGTAAAATATTCTTAAATATTTTCTTTTTTTAATTAAAAGACTTATAAAACTACAGCTTGCATCGCCCATAAGCAAGAAAAAAACAGATCCGAACACAGTGATCCAAAATCCCAAAAATGAACATCACAACAAATCAAACCAGTGAGGAGGAGAAACAGACCTACTCAAATCATTTAGATTCTGTTTTCTTTAAGTCAAGCATTTGCATGGTAACATTAACATCAAATGAACAAAAGTGTAATTATATACATCATTTATTATACATATCTCATATAATAAGAAATTATTCTAGACAAACTTTTTTTAATATATGTCGTATAGTTTGCGTAAACAAAATCACATTTGATGCAGATGTTTCGTGTGCTTGAGTTCTTGAGAATCAGAGATTCCAAAAACAGGTTGCTATGGAAACAGGTGTGGAGATTTTCCCATTGGAATTATTTTCAATGTGGCACATTGTTCCTCATCACTTTACGTTGTGTAAAACATCCACGAAAACCGAAGTGGGGCGAGTGTGTGAATACATGAGCAAAATGAGGTCATTTTATATGTGCATATTCAAGTGTGACAAAACGAGAACTTGGAAAGGCAGTGATGTAAAATGCACACAACAAGGAACATTATAAGACTGTGGCTGCACAAGGTTTGTGAAGTTATCTGCATATGTACACACAGCATTGTGCCTGTATACTTTTTTATGTGTCTGTCAGCATTTTTTTTTTTTTTTTTTTTTGCAGATGGTGGTTGTATACATCAACGCTGGTCAAAATATGATTGCACTGAACAGTAAACATATGTGATAACATGTCTATGCATGTATGGATCTGACATCCTGTGTGTAGGTGGAATAATTAACTATTATTATGTCTGTATATATAGTGTCAGTGTGTGTAAGAATATGTACACATGTTTGGATATGTATTAAAGTGGGTACAGCATGCTTGCACCAGTGTGTGTGTGTGTGTGTGTGTGTGTGTGTGTGTAAGGCACTCAGGACAGCTCGCTCACACTCACAGGCATTGCTATGCCAGGTCTCAGGTACGGCACAGCATGGACGGCTTTAGAGAAGTCTGGAGTCAGCACTCGCCCGTTCTCTCCTGTACTGCCCGTTATAGACAACCTGGCCTTACTGCGCATAGCATCTGTGAACGTCATCTGTTACCAAACACACACCCACACAAACAAGATGTAGAAAAACACAGCGATTCACACCCAGATTCACACACATGGAGACAGAAAGAGAGAAAAACAAAAACATTTGTTAATGTTTTACAGTGCATATAGAAATACAGATTATATTATATATACAGATTAAACATCTATACATAACTGTAGATGTTTATGAAGAGCAGATGGGGTGGAGAATGATTGACAGCTAATGGGTCTCGCTCTAAGAAGGCGGAGCTTTGTATCAAAAGCAAGTGGTGCAGCCAATCCACAAACAACCACAAGCGCCAATGATGAGAAACAAGCGGAAAACTATCTCAAATTAATTTCTCTATGATACATCAATCTTTTATTTCCAGCCATACATTGTACCCTCCCTCTGTTCATTCTTTACCTCGTTTTTCAATCCTTATCACATAAGGCACAGTATAACAAAAATATACAGTTAAACAACCGTATGTGTGATTTTGTATTTTTAAAGAGGACCTATCATGAAAATTCTAATTTGCTTTCATCTCTTGATATTTGAAACTATGTGAAGTTTGAGAACTGAAAACGTCTTTGTAAATCTGTCACAGTATCATTTAGACTTTGCAAAAAATGCTATTATGTAGGATGGAGCATTTTTCTCTTAAAATAACAAATGAGTCACAGTAAGACCAGAAACATCTAATTAAACAGGGTCCATTTAGATTTTATGTTGGAGAAAAGGCCCTGTTTAATTCAGAAAAGAGTTGAGAAAAAAATTATGGAAAACGAAATTAGGTGCTGAAATTAAAGGGCAAGTTCACCCAATTATTATATCACCCACATTTTGACACGATCCCTTAAATGCATGTCAGCGTGATGCCTGGAGAATCATGCAGTGGCGATGAAGCATTTGCCATACGATAAGAAAAATGAAAAAAAAAAAAAAAAAACAATGAACAAACGACAAAAATAAAGCCTCTGCCGTTCCTACCCCACTAGATCTTAACACTCTCCAGCCCATAAACGTTGTACCCTTCCTTATAAGTAGCAAAATTCTGAGAATTCTGCGAGGAAGAGGAGGGATTTAGGGTCTGAGTCTTGGCAACCTTCATGCGTTTGGCCTCCGCGCGAGACTTGTAGCAGAACTCCACCAGAGCGACCAGCATGGCCAACCCGAGGCCACCCACCAGGATGTAGAAGACCCCCGCAACATTACTCAGGCTGAGGGCGCTAGTCTTCTCCTGCAAGGGGTTAAAGGTCAAAAATCAAAGCTGAGAGAGAGAAAGGATGACAGTATGCCATTACTACTAACTATCACTGTATATTTGACAGACTACGACTTTAAAGGTAATTGCACTACATAAAAAAGTACAGTATTAAGTGTGTAAATGTGAGTGTCTAGTAACAGTAAAATACATAGACAGCTACAAAAGTACAACAGAAAAATACGGTGCAGTGTGTGCACATAAAGAAGGAAAATAGACGCCACCTACAGAATTGCAATTAAAGACAGCTAAGGTAAAAGGCAAATATACAAACAACATTTACAGCATTGGTGAGGGAGAAGGAGAGACCGCATGGGAAAGAGAAAGAGAGATAGGAGGGAGAAAGAGAGAGTGTAAGAAAGATAAAAAATAAAAAGGAACAGGACAAGTTTTCAATTAAAGCACATAGAAATACAAAGGAGCACAAGGAAATTCTGAACCTATACAGGAAGGAGTACGCGTGTTTGTGCGTGAGAGAAATGTGGATCAAGTTGACATTTAATTGTGTATAAACTGTGTCTTGGCTATGTGTCTCTCACATGCATTACTGTGCGTTTATATATTACATCCCTGTTTGTATAGGCATCGTTGATTATATACACAGTACAGGTCAGGTTCTGATTCATGCGGTGGTTAATCTGTGTAGGGACTTGTTTTGACACACACACATCGCTATAAACTATATTACTTTTTTGCACAAGCTTCCTTTTGTATCGCTCTCATACTATTTTCTTCTTGAACACACAAAGACACACACATACATGCACACACTCACACACACACACACACACGCACACACACACACACGCACACACACACACACACGCGCGCACACACGTGCACACACACACACACACACACAGAGTTTGCTGATGCTTGGGATTGCCCAAACTGAGACAGTGTATTCACAAGTTTTCATGTGTACACACATACACATTTTGGCCCTACCAGACACACACACACACACACACACACACACACACACACACACACTCACGCTCCCTGCAGTGACTGACCTTACTTCCAGAGTCCTTGGCTCCACATTCTCCCTTATCGTACCACCATTTGTTTTTCAGCTTGTCTAAGATGCCTTGCTCACTGAGTTTCAATACTGCAAGGTTTACTGGCGTTCTTTGCGTATGGGAAATAACATAAATAACATTACCAATGTTATTTTATGTTATTGTCAGTAACATTTGCACTCGCTAACAGCGCTGGCAATGATTCAGCCCTGAGCGTGGTGGCGATCGGAAGTCTGCGCTCCATTTGGCAGTCGGCAAACACGGCTTTGCCGTGCCAGATGTGCACAGACTCATCGCCGCGAGCAGGAAGCAGAAACAGAGCCCGCCAATGAGCCGTGTACCTCTGGGAATGTCTTTTTTAGGTAGTCTAGATTTCCTTTTGGAGCAGATATGTCTTTCTGAAAAATCTAGCTGACCAACCGATGGCGTAATCAAATTTGTAGGTGCCTCAGCTTGTTTCCCGAGGGCCACTGGTAGTGCTTCCTGCTCATTTGCATTTAGTTCATTTCATTTTTTACCCATAAGTCCCCAGCACGGGTCTGACCTTTGACTCCCCGCCTCCGCTGCCGCACTCTCCTTTGTCGTACCACCATTTGTTTTTCAATTTATCCAGAAGCCCCTGCTCGTTCAGTTTTAGCACTGCAAGGTTTACCGCATTTCTTAAACAAACGATAAAACATACTTGTCAGAAAGCATGGGGGGCGGGGCTGCAATGGGCCACGCCCCCACAAGTTGCATAGAATGAATGGAACATTGGGTTAGACAATCCATCAATCAATCAATCAAATCAACCAACCAATCAAAATGACGTTAAACAACCCATTAAAATATAAGGTGGTCGAGCTTTAAGAGTTCTTTTTAAACTCAAACTCTTTAGGCAGGAGGCTAGAACAGAGGAGGATCAGCAATAGTATCAGTTATTACATAATCGCACATACATATCCTCAAATCAGTTAGCAGAAAACACTCTAAGAGGCAAACAAATTTGGTTAGACGTATCAAGAGTGACAGCATGCATACTTCAAACAGTGCATCATCAAATGCATTCATAATCAAGTTATTGTGTTTTCAGTCTATGAATCATACAAAATCCAAGTGCCCAATCACATGCATTGATTATTACTCATTATCAATAAATAGCTTTTGTCATAACACAGTCTGGTTGCAAGAGGCCATTGCTTCAGTCATTAAAAACAGACATGCATTCAATAAAGCAGATACTAGTGGCAAACATGAGCAAAAATGGGTCATACTAACCACCAAACAAGCATTTTAGAATTTTGGTTGTAAGTGTATAGCTTCAGTTGTACATTACTACACTATGCTTTGCTTAAAGAGGAAGCTATTTGTGAGCAGAAGTAATTTAATGTTTGCTGATGTTTGCTTCATTGAACACATGGCAGTTGATTATCAGCAAAACAGGAGAAAAAAAGGATTCAGAAATTTCAAGAGTAAACATGTTAATTCTTGCAATTATGGTTAGGGCTGTCAAAATTGGAACGATAATAAGCAATTAATTAAATCGTCTAGTGCCTTTAACAACAGTTTTCACCTATCGGCAAACCTGAACCAACAAAATTATTGACAGGGAGAGAGCTTTTCAAATTAATCTTCATTCTCTTTAGAGAGTCACCGATAATCGGTTTTACCGATATTTCTCAAATGTAATATTAAGTCCATAAAGTATGTGAAAACGGTTATATTGCTTAATTATTGCAGATGCACATATAGCAACGCATTATCAAACTCAATACTACAACTACTTAAAAGAAACTGAATGCATTAACGTGATCATGAAATTATCCGCAATCAAATATTTTCATCTGACAGCCCTAATAGTTTTTATATAATCTTAATTCGTTGTGCATTTTATGGCGCTCTCTTACTTCCTATTAAAAACTTAAAACTGAACTTGTTTTTAAGCTTGTGTTAAGATAATTAACTATTTGTCCGAGACTACATTTTACAAAATTTTCTACGCCATCATCGGCAGAGATGTCAGCTGGGCTTTTTAAAGCCCCCACACTCGCTGCAGTTGTCTGTTATCGCTGTTTTTGCCTATGGTACTATCCCTCGCTATACTCAGCACTGCTATTACCTAGTTTACCTCATTAAAAAAAGGGGACCCCCGGCCTACATCAGGGTAGGTGGGATACTATAACAACATGGGCCATATTGTTATACTACTCCACCCACCTTAAAGCAGATCCCTTGGGTGTAGCGATGCCGTAGCCTTTAGAGTCAAGGTTCCCTCCGACCTTCATGGTGTCACAGGGCTTGCGTTGCTCGATGTATTCGTTCATAGTGGACTCCAGAAGGTAAGCATATTTGCCTTTGGATTTTCGGACACGCAAAACGCCTTCCACCGTGTTTTTAACAAACACAGATGGCTCTGCACTCTTCATGTACTGCCACATCTTGTCAAAGAGAGCAATCTTAGATCTCTGTTTAAAGTGAAGACACAAAGATAGAGAGAAAAATGGAGACATTTAGATTCGAGGTAGTGAGGATATGATTGTCAGTAATATTAAAGTTTTCATTCTAGATATGCACATCAAGAATAGATCTATGACGTCATTTTATCTTGTAATTTATTAAAATAAATTAAAAATGCAATTTAATTCAGCACCTCAGTGATGAATAAGTGTTTAAAATCTAAATTAAATTAAATTAATTTTGATTTTATGGGGATACAGTCCAAAAATATAATGAAAAATGGCTTCATTAAAAATATTTAATTCTTGAAAACTTGATTAAAGGAATAGTTTACCCAAAAAGGATAATGTGCTTTCAATTTAATCATCCTCATTCTTGTTTGTTCATCAGAACAGATTTGGAGAAATGTAGCTCACCAAAGGTTCCTCTGAAGTAAATGGGTGCCGTCAGAATGAGAGTCAAATTATGGACTTGTATTTTGGCCATAAGCGGAGGTTCAAAGTTAAAATGCCTTTATGATGGATTTGTTTCTTAGAAACATGCAGCTTTTCACTGAACAAGATGTTAACTGATGGATTGGAGTGGTGTGGATTACTTGTGGATCATTAAGACTCTCATTCTGACGGCACCCATTCACTGCAGAGCATCCATTGGTGAGCAAGATATGCAATGCTACATTTCTCCAAATCTGTTCTGATGAAGAAACAAACTCATCTACATCTACAGTACATTTTAGAAAATGTTCATTTGGGGTAAACTATTCCCTTATGTGCACTGGCATAATATTTATTATGTTTCAATTGAAAAACACAGTGGGACAGTTTTTCTAAAATATTATAAATATATAAAAAAAGAATGTCAAATTCAACAAAATGCAGAAACATTCGGGACCGAGGACCCTCCTGACCATTTATCGAGATCAATAAATCTTAAAATATCAGAAAATGTTATATTTTCATAATGCAACAAGATTTTCATGATGCGACAAAATTTTGTAATTCATCATTGTTTCTTTTAAAACATCTAAAAGCTTTTTTTTAAAAATAATGACGTGTACACTCATATGCATGCCATTTATTTATGGTCCAGGGGAATTATTTAAATGATTTGTTTTTATTGATGAACCACACTGGTCCACTCACCCTAAAGAACTCTTTGGTGGAGCCTGCATCCAATGTCCCATATGCAATCTCAGTCTGCTTGGCCAGGTCTTCAGCACTCTCGATAGGTGACACCATCCTCTCCACAGTGAGAAAGGCAGCCAAGTTAGCCGTGTAGGAGGAGATGATGATGAGGGTGAAAAACCACCACACACCACCAACTATACGGCCAGACAACGACCTACACACAGCAAACACAGTCAGCCACACACTAACACCAACATGCTCCACCCACAGAACCAGCCTGTTCTTACAGTAAAATTCAAGAGAAAGAAAGAAAGAAAGAAAGATAGAAAGAAAATAAATCCTTTCACTTTGTAAAAAATGGGGAATATGCAGCCGAAACACGGTACCTCTCCAAGAGGGCTAGAAATGGTGACCTTGTGCATCTTATTGTTCCCAACCGGGTGAATGCATGTTCACAGAAGAAATGTTCAACCAAAGTTTAAACCACAACTTTGATAAAACATTTCTCATCCTGTGTTGGCTCTTTCTTCTTACCCTTGGAACATTGAAGTTGGGAATTGTATATTACACCATTTTCAATGGAAATGGATACGAAGCCAGAGCTGCAGGAGCATGAACATACAGAAACCACGGCAATGGTGGGAAAACTGTTGATGCACTAAGCCGAAAGCACACCCCACATGCTAGCCGGCTAGCATTAGCACCCACTGCACGCACCAACCTTGGTGAAATATCGCATCCCTGCTGCATAAAAGCGCCCAGAGAAAACCACAGACTATTAAAGATTCCAAATTCGTTCGTAGATTCGCTAGGGCCCAGCTGCCCATCCTCAAACTCCTCAGTGTGCCACTCGTAAGGGCTGAAGCGGCTAACAAGGAAGAGCACGACGCTAACTCCGATGTAGGCGAATACAATGCACATCCAGATCTCGTAGGCCAACGGGTCCAGGAAAGAGAAGACACCCGGCTTGGATTTCTGTGGTTTCTTGATCATAATGGATATGCCCAGACTCATGAAAGGTTTCGAGAAGTCTATCACCTCCTCTCTAACCAGAGTGATGGTAAGAGGAGCTACAGCTATGTCTGCTTTCTGTCAACAGTAAAAAGAAGAGGAATTAGGCGAATTACACATATGGGCCTCTAGGAAATGTGTGATGAAATGCAATAAACTCCTAATTTTCTGCCGTTTATTAATAGTTAGTAAGGTGACTGTTAAGTTTGGGTATGGGGTTGGGATATAGAATGTGGTCAGTACTAATAAACTGTTAATATGCTAGTAATATCCATGCTAATAAACAACTAGTCAATAGTGAGAATTGTTTCTTTAAACTAAAGAGTTACCGTGCACTATGAGTCTATGTTTTACTACTCACCCCGTAAACCAGTTCTCCAACCATTCCATTCCAGATTTTGGTCTCAGCATCTCGTGCGCCGTATTTTCCGTCTGCCACAATCCTCAGCTGATACTTAAACCCACAATGCTTTGCAATCTCGGCGGCCAGGTCCACACAGTATCCCTCATATCTTTCATTATCGGTGAATAACTCTGCATTCTTTTTCAGCATTACATACGGTGCCTCCTACAACAAACATGCAGGGAGAAAAAGACGTTGACATCATTTTCGTACAAAGTTGATTTCAATTGCACTTGAAACATCATGGAATATCTCTTACCAGGATTGTTGTCACAACAACTGTTTTATTCTCCATTCCCATGGTATCGTTGGGGAAAAGGTCAGATTTCGTCACGGCCATTTTGTCCATCTCATTCCAGTAACCAATCTGATAGAAAGAACACACACAAAAGACTTTAAAAAAAGTACTAAAAGTTGGGGTTAGGAATCAATAACCTTACCGAGAACCATTCTTTTTAATTAAGTTAAAGGGTACTCACGTACGAAAAAGAGCGGAAGCTACAGAGTACGGTTTCTAAAGTTAAAAAATATATATTTTTCATGCACAAACACATTGATTCAATTCAGAAGGCCTTTATTAAAGCCCCAAAGCCATGCGGAGCACTTTTTATTATGGATGGATGAACTTTATTGGACTTCAAAATCTCAACAGCCATTAAAAAGCTTGGAAGAGGCAAGGACACTTTTTAATATGACTCAGATTGTATCCATCTGAAAGAAGGAAGTCATATATACCTAGCTTCAGGGTGAGTAAATCATGAGGTAATTTAGATTTTTGGGTGAGCTGTCCCTTTAAGGACTCTTTAATGTATTTTTTTCCTAAATGTGAATAGAACACTGTACTAAAATACTCTGACAGTGTTTCCTCTATCACTATTCAGCAGTGGTGCCGAGGTACAACCAAATCAACAGTGCCAAGAAAAAAGAAATAACGTCTGAGTTGGGCTGTCTGCTTCCAGACTTGAATGTGATGAAAGAGAAACATGATTAAAGAGACTGTGTGCAGCGAAATAAGAATAAACTGTCAACACATATTTATATTGCACTGCACCCGCTGGCTGCACAAACATCCCTCACGATCAATGCTGTTCATTAATAACTTTTATGAACTGGTCCTTTGTAACGAATTGCAAAGACTAAAGAATCATTCACAAACTCAGGCTAATCATTTATAAAATTCCACACTACACACTTCATGTATTAATTTATTAGCTATCCAGTATTTCATGAAAGCATATTTTTTTATTAAGCCTTTAGCTTCTAATGAAAGTGTAGTACTTTCAGATCGGTTAAACACTTTATATCACTTTATATCTAGTTAGCTAGTAGTCATCTAGTTATCTACTATCTTGTTCTGGGTCAGTAAGACCATTTAATGTTTACAAGACAAATCTTTATTTTTTATTTTTATAAAACTACAGTAAAAAACAGTCATATTGTAAAATATTCTAACAAAGTGAAACAACAGTATATATTTTAAAATGTAATTAATTCCTGCAAAGGCAAAGCTTAATTTCAGCAGGCATTACTCTTCAGTGTTACATAATCGTTCAGAAATCATACTATTATGCTAATGTCTCAAGAAACATTACTGCTTAGCAAACATTTGCTATTATTATGAATGTTGAGTAGGAAGCTCTAAAGAACAGTGTTTTTTGCAATCGAAGCTTTTGTAAGAGTGTCACAATGTCACTTTTGATCAATTTAATGTGTTCTTGCTGAATAAATTACTTACTGACCAAAACATTTTTATTGGTAGTGCTGATAAAGATACACTGAGTTTTATTCAAATAAATGGTAATTTGAAAATAATAATAATAATAATAATAATAAATTACAGACAAATTAAATATGTTATCAAGGAAGTGTTGCTTTAGTTTGTCATTATTATATAATGAAAACAAATTTTATGGTGGGTGCAAGAATCATTATTTGATATCATTCAGTGGTAATGTAATCAGACTCTCTACTGAGAATTTTTACAATTCCCATCCCAAATACACATACTGAAGTTCATGAAGAATGCAGACTCTAGATGCACACTGTGTTACCTTCACAGGGCCACTGTTTTTCAGCTCCATGACATTGACTGTGTAATTCACTCGTCTGCCATACTGATCGAATTGAATATTTCCTGTCAATCCATCCACACGCACCTGAGCAAACACATGCACAGATGTTAAATCTTATAAAGTTCTCACACACAGACCACAGGCATTGATAACATGTCGGCAGAGTGGGACCTGTTTGAGAGCACGCTCTATCTCCACCCCCTGAGCCCACGGCACCGCAGGATTGGCCAGGCAGTCTCCGTTGTTGCCACGGCGACTGATATCAATCCTTTGTTTATGCAGAAAGCGGAATGCCTCGGTCATTACTTGCACAGCGTCGTATGTGAGAGCAGAAGTGTACTGCAAGAGAAAGAACGTTCTGGTGTTTTATGATGGATAAAAACTTCCATAACAAATAGAGACGATAACTACGATCAAAATGCGGTCAGCTGTATTTTTTATTTTAGCATCATTTAAATATTTGCACTCCTTCACCCTGATTCTGCTGTCTGCTCCAGGGTACTCCTTCTCCTCCAGTGCCTCCCAGCGCTGGTCAAATTTAGCTACAAGCGGGTCATCAAAGTCCACTATCTGAAATCCAGATACATTCGCTCCTCCATACTGAATCTTGGACAAATCTCCATCCACAAAGCCCTGAAACACACACACACACACACACATACGTTTTGTAGTAATAGAATTAATGCTACATAAAAATATAGGCTATTTGTATTGTTAGTATCACGAACAAAAATGCTAAATGAGTCATTCTTCCACACACAACATACACACACATTCTGATCACATGCACTACGAAATGCATATTATACACAATCATTAGAATCTGAAATACTATAAAATTCCTTAAAAAAAAAAAAGAAAAAAAAAGGGAATTCTGTCATTATTCACTCAACATACACCATATGACCTTCTTTCATCCATATAAACCAAAAGAGATGTTTAAGAGTATGTCCAAGTTGCTCTTTTCTACTCAACTGAAGCACCTAGGGATTAGCTTTTTAGGAAATTAATTATATAAACATTGTTCTGCTCCACATGCAAAAAAATAAATAAAAAATAGCAATTTAATAGTGCCATAAAAACTTTAAAATTTAAATTAAGCCTTAACTTAATTACAAAAATGAATTGCAAAAAAAAGCCATAATATTAAAAATATTTAAAGAAAAAGAATCACACTATTAAAAGCAATGCTGTGATTATGTCAGTAGGAATAGACCTGCCTCAGTGAGCGTCTGTAATGCAGGAAACGGATGTGTAGGATTTAGTTAAGCCTTACTTATGCAGGATAGTTATGTATCAAAATGAATTTATTCAGGAGAAAAAAAAACCTGACAGACATTCGGGAAATTGCCTCTTGCAATCTGAAACCACATCAGGTGGTTGACTCCACTCTTTACTTATGACTTAATTATCATAGCTAATATTATGCTATTAATTTCATAACGATACAACTTAATTCTCATCATTTTGACTTTACTCTCAAAACATTACATCTTTATTTTTGAAATGTGATTATTCTGACAAAAAGGCCAATTATAAGAGTTTTTTGTGGCACTACAAAGCTACTTGGAATATATACCATAAACCATATTAGCCACCTTTCTGATGCTTTTAGGAAGCTTTAAAGGCTATGTTGCAGGTTTTTTTTTTTTTCTTTTCTGGCAATTTTCTAGTTCGTAATAAACATTTAAACAGTTATCCATTGTATTTGATGTTGTAGGGTATTACAAAAAAGAAATATAATAAGGAAAAGTAGGTGATATCTTAGCGGTTAGCTACAGGTTAGCAATGAATCTTGTTTCTCCCACAATGCATTGCATGACGTCACATGAGGTACTCGCTATTGGACGACAAACGAAAGCTCGCCTTAATTAGTGATGGGAAGTTCGATTCTTTTCCGCGAACCGGTTCTTTCGGACGGTTCGATTCAATAAACCGGTTGAAAAAACCGGTTCATCGGTTCTTTCACGCTCGACGTAATGACGTCATTGGCGATGACGTAATGGCGTCACGTCTATCAAACATTCAAATATATAAAGTCAGTAATCATAACTTTAGTCAGTTAAAACCTCATAATCATGAAAAGTTTACATTTGAGTTTTGCAACAACACCTAAATACAGTAACAGCAATAATGTGCATATGAGGATTTAAGTCTTGAAGATATAAAGTAAATAAATTAGGTGTCATCAGTGCAGAAACCATGATCCACTTACTAAACATAATCCATTGCGATGTATTTGTTATTAAATTAACTTACGTTTCGCCAGATTGCCCTTCATCCAAGCCCTCAAAATACCCGCTCATAACTACTAGTACAGAATCAGAATAAATCACCAAAAGAATCCCTTCGGTTCAGAGACATGCTGTGAGTCAGTTGGCTTCACGCTGAATCGCGCATGCGCAGTATCATCAGTTCATCGATTCTCAATTCGGGCGCGTCCGACAGAAACGATTCTCGGTTGAGTGTACTGATGATCCGAAAACCGATGCAACCGGTTCTTGACTCGAGAACGAGAATCGCTCTAACCGGCACGTGCTGCAGTTCAGTGTCATCAGCTGCTCTACTCGTGTTCATGTTCTGTTTACTACAAACTCAATTTGTGAATGTCATCATTAACTATAAATACAGTACAGATATCTCATAAATCATCCCTTATTCCTATTAAACATAAGAGTCTTTAGAGTCTTAATTATTGTCCAACTTCCCTGAAAACCCATTTGGCCTATACATTATATACAATATACAGATTGGAAACATTAATCTAAAAAAAATAATTTAAAAAAAAATCAAAATAAAATATAGTTACTTTATCACACTTTCCGATGTTTAACAAAATACTTACAAAATTACACGCATGCGCAGTATCATCAGTTCATCGGTTCTCAATTCGGACGCGTCCGACAGACACGATTCTCGGTTGAGTGTACTGGTGATCCGAAAACCGAAGCAACCGGTTCTTGACTCGAGAACGAGAATCAGCTCATCGGTTCTCAAATCGGACGCGTCCGACAGAAACGATTCTCGGTTGAGTGTACTGGTGATCCGAACACCGAAGCAACCGGTTCTTGACTCGAGAACGAGAACTGCTCCAGCAGTGGGCGTGTTTGTTCATTATCTGGCTCGGCTCGGTGTTCATCTTCAGTTCGGTCTTCACAGCATTTCATTCAGTGTACTGTTTGAGTAAATGGATTACCCCGGGATATTGGTTTATTCTGACTCAGAGGGAGTGTCAGTCACGTTAAAAAAGTTAACAGCTTAAGTAATTGGTGGATTTATGCTTATTGGAGACGTGAACCGTTTCAAACGATTCAGTTCGATTTGGTGAACTGGTTCAACCGGTTCACTAAGAAGAACCGGTTAAATTGAACGATTCGTTCACGAATCGGCCATCACTAGCCTTAATACCATTGAGAGAGTGAGACGAGTAGTGAGAGTAACGTTAGTAGCTAGTGAAAGAGATCGATAGATTGATAGATAAATAGATAGATACATAGATAGATATCATAGCATAGCATAAATATATAGTCAGAGATAGCATAGCATAACAGATAGCTTAGAGAAAGAGTAGAGAATAAATAGACAACATGGTTTATTACTGTGTTTGTGGCGGGTGCAAGAACTCCAGCAAAACTGGACATAGGGTCCATTGTTTCCCCAAGGACAAAGGGATCTTCCGAAGCTGGGTGCAATTTGTCAAGATTAGGCGGGCAGATTTTTCAGCTAGCTCTGTCACCGCCTACTCGAGAATATGCAGCGCGCATTTCAAGGAGGAGGATTACCACTCTGGGGATGCCAAGATGGTCGCACTTTCTTTAAAAAGTATGAGGATGGCTAAGTTAATTCCTACCGCCGTGCCGTCTGTGAATGCAAACCTCTCTGCTTGTCCTGTCCCGAGGTCGAGAGACACCGTCTGCCGCAAGCGATATATTGCCACGGTAAGCATCATGCTAACGTTAATGTTTACAAGCTGCGTTTTAGCTAGCTCTGTTTGTATTTTGCATAACGTGTTCCCTTTGACACAGCCTCCACTACAAGCATGATCATTCTGACATTAGAAGAGCATATTTCGTGATTCACGAATATGAGCCAAAACAAAATTGCCCTGAAGTAAATGTCCATAATATGGACATCGGGAATCGGCAATGGGCTTTCACAATAGTGTGTTTGCGTTTTGTGTTAGACTGCTACGGTTCTCTTTCACATATATTTGACCGTGACCGTGTAGTGGAGGCTAAAGGCAAGTAAACACAGTTTACCCACCTCTGAAATATCAGAAACAGTTTATCCACTTTTCACTTCAAAGTTTAGCTACCTCTCAGTAAATTCACTAACGTTACCTCATAGAGTTTATGCACCACATGTACTCTAGACATTTATAACCACTTATTATATTTGTTTTGGCAAGATGATGACAGATACCTCACAGCAGGAGACCGTGGACAGTGTAGACACTGTGGAGAGTGTCGATACTGGCGATCAGCCCTTGCCCTCCTCCACTTCTGATGCTGTGACACAGTGTTATTTGAAGCCCCCCCGATGGTCTCGCGGTAAGTCTTGGGTATTTTAAGTGGTAGATATTCTGTCTAAATCATTGCCAGTATCTATGCAAGCAGTACATTTCCATACACATTGATTAAATTAATACATAGCCTACACCAAAACATAGCCGCTTAGATTTGCTATGATTGTCACATGTTTGGGTATGTTTACTGCCTCTCCACAGCTGTGCAGGTTAACCTGAAGCCCAAGATGGTCAGCGTGGGTACACAGACGTCTTTCAGCCCACAAACCTCCACTCCCCTCGCTAGTCCTGAACAGACAGATGATGAAGATGATGATAATGCCTCTGTCGTTAGTGACTTATCGTGCGTGCCCGAAGAGCCGATGCATGAGGAGGACTTGTTTGATGAGGAGCCACCTTACGCGTGTGACCCCCACCACAAGTGAGATAATTTAAAACCAACATAGACCATTTTGAATGCTCATTTTATTGTGTACTGTAGTTTGAATGACACCTCCCTCCCTCCCTAATTTTTTGTTGTTGTAGTGGCATTGACAAATTCATTGTTTGCCAAGAGGAGCTGATGGGCCTTTTTGCCATCTGTCCGGCCTGTTGTGAGAGGTCAGATAGTAGCATCGGGCAGCAGGAAGGAACTTTTGTTAAGATCAAGCAGGTACGGTTTTGTTTGCGCAGCAGGCCATCTGGTTAGAAAATCAGAATATCTAATTACAATCTGATAGCTCTGACTGTCTTGCCAGATAATTTACAATGTATGTACCAGGCTGGCTTTAGTCTGTTGGTTTGTGATGTGTTTTTTCCATCTTTGTAAGTGGCAATAATTGTCGCTGTACCCCATTCAAGGGGTCCTGCATGCCGCATGTCTGCTCCTCTGCCTGTTATTTGCATGAAATTTGTTGTATGTAATTCAAAATAATTTACCAATCATTTTACCTGTGCCTTGTCAACCTCTGTGTGCGGTGTTGTCTGGGCTCACTGTGTGTCTGCTTGATGTGCTTTTGCGTGTGTGTGTGAGAGAAACAAAAGAAACTGTGCAAACGTTTCAGGTCAGTAATCTTCGTCCTTGTTCAGTAAATGTTCAGTAACCGTTAAAAGCAATGCCAATAAACTGTGTTTTCTTATCAAAATTCATGTGTTCTGTGTGCTTTATAACATTTTAAGGGCAATTGGGGGATCACAACAGAATAAGCAATTATTTTTATTAATTTTCATCCAAACGAGGCCATTGAAAGCCCTGATAGGTCTGGTCACCACTTTGAAATTTTTGTCTGATGGTTGAAACCACACAAGAGGGTAGAGGCTTCCTTATACTCCTGCCTAAAACTCCATAAGCCCAGCGTATAGCCTGCCTGTACGCAGTGTACCGGTATTGCCTAGGGATAAGTAGGAAAGATTCTTAAGTTTAAAACTGTAAGTAGGTTGGAAACGTCATTTTAAGCCTGTCTCTTATGCATGTTTATTGTGTATGCAACACATCTCCTGTCACTTATAGCTGTTGTTCAAAAGACTCAGTGTAAAAAGATTGGTAAAGTAAACAAACCATGAACATACTCGTGCGTGCTGGCTTGAAGGGGACCATGATCCTGCCTGAAGTGTGAGTATGCTATGTGTAGCACAAACGGATTCAGGCAGCATGCCTCAAATCCAGGATGCTGCGATAGGCACGTTACATCTGCTGGCCGCGGGGTGAGGTCCTCGACCAGCGACCAAAACGCTCTCACCTCCCTACAACACAAGCTCTCCACCACAGTTTCCATGGGACGACACCGCCCACACAGACACCTGCCAAACACAGCGACACAGACGCATACTACTCACTCCCTCTACCGGTAAGCCTGACGGTGTCAATGACAATTAATCACGAGGAAAACTAGTTGGCACTATCAACAATAATCACACTGAAGACATGACCAGCCGTCGGCGTCGGCTACGTTTGCAAACAACATTTTCACCGGAGGAGGTGGTAAAAGCTTAGAAATTAACAGTAGGGGTTCACAGGTGGGACTGTCAAGCTAGCCCATAGCTTATCACTGTCACTAGATATAAAGAAAACGTTGACTTTTATTCGGTGCTATTCACTGACAGTAAAAAAAAAGTTGTTATTGTATGCACTGCTGTTCACAGACTACTAGCTCCAGCGGTCATTGCTGCGTTTCTAAATGGTAGCAACTCACCAGGACACTTCACCAACTCTCCACTCATTCTCCTCTGACCATGCATTTATTTGTCTTTGATTACCATCGGCTCTCGGTATTTCCTCATTCGCCCTGTCACGTCTAAACGGTTCGAAATTATATGGCTGTGGGCCATCAAAAATGTTAACTGTGGGTCTTTCCACCTCTTCCTCATCCCAGTTAGACGCCATAATCACTGAGTGCTAGAACTAGTTCTAGTAGCTGCTGAGCTGCAAGGCTGGGGCTACCTTCCAGCACGTCTACCTCATGTGACGTCATCGCCGAATTGCGTAAAAAATAACCGTTACTAACCAAAAACTACAAAAACTGGACTTTAACACCATTTTGGAGACATTTCTAACTTTATATACATATCTTGACTGCTTTACGTACCCATTAATCGAAAGTAGTGTTTAACCTGCACCATAGCCTTTAAGTCTCTTGGTCACTGTATATATTTGTTTTGTGGTAGAAATCCATGGAAAAATGATCGGCATACGTATTTGGAACAAAAAGAGGGTGAGTAAATAATGACAAAATGATTATTTTTGGATGAATTGTTTCGTGAAACTCGATCGTTGCCAACTTACAAAATTCGCAATGATGTAATGATATCCTTTCACGTGTCGACCGATCGTAATCACCTGTGGAGAAGCAGGCCGAAAGCGTCATTCACAAGAGAGATTTAATTAAAGCCTCACATAATAAATGTTGAAGGTGTACGCAGTACATCATTCCTTAACTACATTGCTGACCTTACACGTGTGCTGTAATGTGTTTTTAGTACATCATTCACCTGCTCCATAATGTCCTTGACTTTGTCCTGTTCACAGTCTAAAATGACTCTCCTCTCTTTCTTGTTCTCCAGGTCCTGAAAGAGGGAGCGATATGCCTCGTCCTTCCACTCATCCTTCAGGTTTCCGACGTTTATGGCTGTTACCTGCCATTTCCTCTCTGCCGCTGTGTCCAAGACGGCCTGGAGGGTCGACAGACCTACATAGAGAGACACACAGCAGCGTGCATGTGAGTGCTTCACATCAAATGCCTGCATCACGTTTTTCATCAATCTGCTCAAGCTTTAATTACCTTCCTAAAGTGTAATTGCTACTAGCTTCACTGTGTCTTTTCAAATGAGATTCAATCTCCGTTATGGCCACTCTCTGTTTTAACCACTGTTCTACTTTAATCAACCGCTACTCCACAATTACGCCCAGAGACCTTGATATCAGGAGGAGTATTTTTATTGCTCTTGAAGGCCCCTTGGGACACTTTTTCTCCTTCATTTATCATTTCTCCTCCTCGCTCTCTTTATTTTCAGCCTTCTCTCTTTGGTCATCTGCCCTTTCGTTCTCCTCTTTTCTTTAGCCTCCCTCTTTACTGCACATCTCTCCCTGCTCTCCCTCTCTATCTCTCTCGGTTGATTTCATATCTAGGTCTTGGGGGAGAGATTTATTTTGCCGCCTCAAACCAGAGATGCAGCACATAACACACACTCCAGTCACCATTCAGAAAGCATGCAGCTAACTAGTCATAATAACTGAAATTGTCCAAGAGTTATGATATTGTGTTATTATTTAGCATATATATTTTCCCCCCAATTAGAATAATAATCATATTTGACCAAACAGACATTTTAGAGTTAAAATCTGAACATTAAAAAAAATTATTATTTCGGTCACACTTTATTTTTAGGTCCAATTCTCTCTATTAACTAACTATTAACCATGAGTTTTGTCTCAATAAACTTCTAATTGGATGCTTATTAATAGTAAGGTCATTGTTAAATTTAGTTATAGAGTAGGATTAGGGGATTTCATGCAGAAAAAAGCATTAATATCTGCTTTATAAGAACTAATGAACAGCCAATTTGATAGTAATATGCATGCTAATAAGCTATTTATTAATAGTGAGAATTGTTCCTTAAAATAAAGTGTTAACAGTGATATCTAGGTTTAGAAAACTCATTGACATTTTTTCTTGCTTTGCTTTAAAACTGCTTTTCATGAGTGCAATACCAATAGAATAATAATAAAATCCATAAGTAATAATAATAATTATCCAGTATCCAGTAATAATTTTGCATCACAATCCCAATAAAATCAAGCTTTATATCAATTCACTGAAACACATTGGAAAAATTGTCACTCTCATACTGAGACATTTGAGAAACACGTCATGAGGAAACTTAATGGCCAAATAAAAATTACAGCATTGACGATGTTACTTCAATTTATATATTAAATATATTGCCCAGCTGTAATATAATTACACAATAAACAATAGCACTGTATCCTAACCAGCTGTGACTATCACAAGTGACTAAAGAAACGTGTCATTTGCTTCGTTTCTAATTTTGTGTTATATTTTTAGTGCATTACACATTAAATATTATCTGATTGGCAATGACTGTATTATGATGCACAGCAGTTTTACATTAAGTTTGGACAAATAAATGGCTTGTCAAGAGAAACTAGTCTAAATAAATAAATGACAGATGAAACTTCAATTAAATAACTAAAAGATCTATAAATAGAGAGAGAGAGAGAGAGAGAGAGAAAGAGACTGTAATGTATCTGTAAGCACTCCCAACTCACATGCTCTTTCTCCAAGAGACATTTCACCACAAAGTAATAGGACTATTGATTGAATTCTCTGGTGTATGTGTGTTTAAGTGTGTGTGCAAGCAGCTCTGACAGAGCCATGGCTGAGAAAAAAAGATAAAGAATGCATGCATTTCTCAGAAGACAGAGAGACAGTGTTTACCTCTGTCGCTGTCGTACAGATAGGCAAACTTCTCCCACTTGTAATACTCCACCAGACTGATGAGAGGCCCTTTGATATCAGGCCTCATCTGCAGAACAAACTGGTTAAGTCCATCAGCTGGAAAACTGGGCGTGATGAAGGACACGTGCAGCGTCTCGCAGAACGACGTGATGGTGTTCACTGACTTCTTATCGTAGAAGCCAAAGATGGCATACACTCCTCTAGAAAACTGTGAGCAAACTGAAAAAACAAAAACAGTAATATATAGTAACTAAATATTTTAAGATAGCAAGGTATTACATTTCTGGCTGATACCAATAAATGCCCGATATTAAATGAACCTTTTTTTGTCTATAAGAAAAAAAATTGATATTAATTTTGGCTAAAGATTACAATTAACAGTGCAATTAAACTATTTATATTTTTGTAAATTAAAACTTAGATTTGACAACTGAACTTCTGATATTTAAAAAAAAAATTAAAAATATGCATTGATAGTTCATTCACAATACAATTAATGCATTTAGAAAAGTCATAACATGAAATTTTAAGTGAGCAATATATTATGCCAATGGTGATCTAAATGCAAAAATGGGGGAAATTAGCATTCCTAATTAAATATACAGTGTCACGCACACAAAAATACAGATAATTTATCAAAACAAATACTTTACAAATCGGCCAATAATAGTGTAACAATAACTAAATTATTGGTAGTAGAACTGGGCACCACTGTGACCAAAATATTGTTTTGCAGTTTTATTTTTACCGTATATTCAAAGCAAAAATTGTATATAACTATCTTAAATTAGAAATAAACATGTGAGAGTGAGTTGCACAAATAAAAGGCACTTCTTGATTATTTGCTCTTCTTACTTCTCTTTTTAAAGTAAATAAATAAAAGACATTTATTCCTAACAGGGAAGAGGAACATATGAAGTCATAGAAAAACTTTTAAAATCATTGCAATAAGTCAGCATTAGTTTGCAACCAATACGTCATGTTAAACCCTTTGAGACATTCTCTATTTTCACACGACTCGATGCCTGTTTGTTGCAGTCCTGCCCACTTAGAGCCATTGCTATATTGGTATTGAAAACAGGATGGCAAAATACGTTTTCTACTGTCCCAATATTGTGTACTCATCATGCTACACATCATTATTAGTGATTAACTATTTTCCTGGATGGCAATTTAGTAACTTAAGTTAATTGTGCAGCAATTTTCAGGATTAAACTTTTCAGAACGGACACTCCAGATAATATTACAAATGTACAAACTTACAAATGTAACCTCTTTTTTACTGGAAGGGGACTGAAGAGCTGAAAGTGCCTGTAATTCTGTTAATTCAGAGAATTGTGCTTAATCTGATCTGAGAAAGTGTGACTGAGCATTAAAGAGAAAGAAATGAATTCAACATAGATGTCGTCCACTCCTAAAGCCACCCTGGCTTTTTAAACACAATAAATCTATGCAAACATGATATGTACACTAACTCAAACCACTGCCAACAACCATTTAGTCTCGAGTCTCTTGTTTTGACAGAAGCCACTAAATGATCTACGCTCTGACCAATGAGACAGAAATCAATTGGAGATTTAAGTGTGTGTACTTAAAGTTCAATTTCAGTCAGATTAAAGCAATAAATCATCTTTTTAAAATGTCCTGTAATCTTTTTATTCCAATTTAAATCACGCCACTGTGGTGTTTGCAAAGCCAGGCTAATAGATGTACAGCATATGACGAGATTGAGGTATGTATACAGTACATGTTAATCAGATAAAAAGATCAGTGCTGTGCACAAATCCATTACATTTAATTCAAATATGTCATGTATACTTGGACAGACAAATGGACAATACGCAAAAGCCTGACTATAACTGTACATATAACTTTATTTTGTAGCAGCATTGTGAACAACATAAAGACCTGAGATTTAAAAGAAGAATGTCAATGTATTTTTTCTTTCTTTTTTGGTATTGGTAACAACAAGAATACTCTCTGTAAAAAATATTTTGGGCAAACACTCATTTTATTAGCCAGTGGAATTTGCCACCAGTGACATAAAGCCTGAGGTGATGCACAATATTATGAAACTTCAATACAAGCACAATATTGTACAATTGCCTGAAATTAAAGGAATAAATAAAGCTCCTGCACAATTAAACTAAATCTTTTATGGTAATGCAATTAAAGTGTAGATCTGCTAATGTTGCATTAGATTTCTTTTTAAGCGTATTTGCAGCACTGAGTATTATAGCCAATCACGCACATTTCTGTTGAGCTCATTAATGCAATGACCAATCAGAGGCATTTAGATTAGTCAGCACTATTCAGTGTGCATGTTCATCTTCATTCTTTGTTATAGCACGCAGTTTAGCGAGAATGCATGTAGAGATGGCTTAAAGTGACTTAATGTTGATAGAATTTTATTGATAACAGTCTATATTATTCTGATTGATTGAAGTAATTGATGCATTGGACATGAAAGATAACAAATGCAATTAATAAAGTTATTATAATTTTTTTTCCTTGAAAATCAATTCCAGGGGGCTATTATTGCTTCTTAATAGAGAAGTTAAACTCTAACACTGGTATAATTAGTCATTAAATACTGACCAGCAATCTGAATATTAGACACACACACACACACACACACACACACATCTAGGTCACATATACTGTTTTTTATGTGTTCTTCTTTGCATGTTCAATGTGCATATTTACAGTATGTGCTCATCGAACTATAAAACATATTCATAATCCATGCTGCATCTTGTGCTCACACAGAGTGATCTGCAGACAGTCAGAAAGCTAAATATGAGACTTTGATTAGCAGTCACACAGAACAGCAGAGAGAGTCTGAGCTGGCACGGCCACACACCAGGGCTGATGGGATATGGCTGTGTGTGAATGGGGTCGCACACATACATGCTCTGGGGATGCATTTGTGTGTCAATTGCTCTCGCTGTCTAAACGTGTTGTCAGTACAGTAGGGAATTGCAGTATGGCAGTTTGTATGCCGTATTCATAGTGGGAATCGTGACCTGAAAACAATGTTCTTCCAGAATATTCTTCCAGTATAATCAAAAGGATAAGTAATAACTACAAATGTTTCAAACAAATATATCCTCTTTCTACACCTTAACACAGTTATATTTGGAAGCATATCGCCTTGAATGACCAATTTATGCTAAAATGATGATTTGTGTTTTAAAGGGTTCTTTATTCCCACCTTCTCATTTTTTTAATCTGTCATAAAATATTTTCAAAGCCACTTTATTATTGATTTTATGGAGCTCAAACTGTAAACATGTAAATGTGACCAGCTTTGTTCAACTGAGGATACTTTTTAATGTTAATGACAGAAATATTGAACTGCTATCCACTGACCTTTTCTTTTTGATATGTGAAGGGCTCTAATACTGTCCATTAAGAATGGCTACTTTTGGCCTTCATAAACTTAACATATTTTATTTAAACATGTAGAACAAATGTACTGTGACTCTGAAATCTGTGAACTCTTCTATTCAGACACTGAGAAATAATAAACACTCACACGGTCACTGAGACATAGATGCTATTTCCCTGGAACTTAATTACATTCATTAATATTTGGTGTTTTATTTCTTTATGTGTTAATTAATGTTCAGTCTCTTTATGTTTATTCTTGTTCAATCTTGTTCGAGAACTGTAATTTTCATACCATTTGTTTCTCATGTCATAAAAAAATAAAACTTCCTAAATGACACATCTTGCTGTCGGTTGTTGTTGTTGTTTTATGGAAAACCCATAATAGAAGCTACAAGGTATTATAAGAACTATACAGAGGGGTTAGTTGAAAATAAACTATTATTAAAAAATAGTTCCCTTAAGGGAATGCATACTGAGTTTTTTACACTGTTGAAGAGTTGGATTCCCATGCTAAACATGGACAAAGTTTCAAAAATTAAGTTGTACGTTTGAAGGAGTATTTCTGTTCCAAAAATACTCCTTCCGGTGTGTCACAAGTTTCGGAAAGTTTTTTTCGAGTATGGCTCTGTGTGACGTTAGATGGAGTGGAATTTCCTTATATGGGTCCTAAAGCACTTCTCCCGGAAGAGCACGCGCTCCCATATAGCAGAGCACAGACATTCACTGATCAGAGCGAGAGCGTCGCGAAATGTCACAAAAGAAGTGTGTTTTTGGTTGCCAGGGCAAGACAACCCTGCACAGATTACCAAAGAAAAAACAGCATTAAGGGACCAGTGGATGGAGTTTATTTTTACAGAGCATCAACGGAGTTGTGCAAGTGTTTGAGTTTGTTCCCTGCATTTCGAAGATGCTTGTTTTACAAAAAAAGGCCCAGTTTGACGACGGATTTGCACATCGTTTATTTCTTAAGGATAATGCAGTCCCAACGAAAAGGGTCATGATCGTGTGTTGGAACCACAGGCGGTGAGTAAAACTGCTTCAAATATCTCTGTGTTGTTAACTTAGCTATCAGCGTGTAAGCACATCAAATAAACAACATGCAATATTGTCATCAAACTGCACTTTACACAAGTACAGCTTAAAAAAAAAAAAGACGACATAAAGTGGAACTATATACAGTTAAGCAAATATATACAGTTTCAGTACATACCACATAGAGACGTTGTTGCTGATGCTGCTCTTGTTAAATTTCAGACTCTGGATCTGATTCTGGATCATAAATATACGCTGAATCTGACTGTTAGCCATGGTTTATTTTTGGATGTTTTTTTCCTCACGGTAATGTCACAGCTTCCAAACGCTCTCAACGCAAAAGCCTACTGGCGCTCGTGATTCTTTAGCTCCGCCCACACGTCACGCCTCCAGTCACTCGTGTTTTTCCGGGAAAAATCGGTACAGACTATCTTTCTCTTATGAATATAATAAAACTAAAGACTTTTTGGAGTAATGAAGGATGCAGTACTACTCTATAGGTACTCAAGATTAACAGGATATTGAGTGAAAACGAGCATTTCACCCCCTTAATAAGACCATTAAGGTTCTTCATAGCACTTTCAAAGCATGATTCTTTATGAAACTTAAATAAAAGGGATTCATTAAGGATCTGGAACTGTTTAGAACCATTTTCCCTAACAGTGCATAGCATTAGTTCTAATACAAAAAAAGAAAAAAAAAAACATTTTAATGGATTTTCCGATTAATGACAAAGAAGGTAAACTCTGTCAACTGATTGGATCTGTCAGCAGTTATTGGCATAAACATTAAAGTCAACTGACAAGACAGTCTATCCGTCAAACTGTGCTAATCAGAAATCATAGCTGTTTCTGCATTCAGCCCTGAACGAGGGAGAGATGCACCCACATTTGCATTTGGTCCAGGGCATATCACATATCACTCCTGTCATTTATCATTTGAATATGGAAATGTTACTGAGACTTTATGACAGAAAATAGCCTTTGCCAAAGCTTCAAAGTCTCCCCCTAAATTCAGTGTGAATATTTAATGAACATCACACATAAACGCACCCCTACATCGCAATGAAACTGCAACTGAATCCAATAGTAAATTGTGGTTTCACAGTTCACTTTGTCTTTGATTTGGGAACATTTCCAAAGTCAGAGCATTCCTACGTGTTCCTGCATTTACACACATACCGTAATGGGAATGTGACATCCCAACATGACATCTTCTTATTTATCCGTAAGTACACTTGGGAAACTCATACTTCAGATGTGGTCATTCGTTCTTACAATGCCACACATTCAAGTCAGAAAAAAAATGGAAGAGTCTAAACAAAACAATTATACTATGAAAAATTAACCCAACATTTCCTAGTTTCTCACTTAAACTTCCCTTTATTCATGTGCTCAAAACGTGTTATTACTCAAATATGAGTATAAATGAGTTAAACTATACCAACACTCAACTGACTTGAGCCAAATAATGACACTATTATCTTCTGTTGAGTTTCTTTTTAGCTGAGCTCACTTCATGATCAATGAACTTTGCAACATTCACACTGTTACTGAACCAAATTTAGTTAACAATGAACTAACAGCTAAAAAAGAGACTATTGTCTTTTAGAGCTATGATGGCACATCAGTTGAATTAAATGTGAATGCACCATGTTGTGACATTTCACCCATGCACAAATATCTGCTCAAGTCACAACCCTTGATAACAAGCTCACCTCTTAATAACAATGACATTATACCTACTTTTTTATCTCACTTCTGACTGATTGATGGGCTCATCTGTCCTCTAACAACACACAATCATCTTTAACCTTCAAAAACATGTTTCCTCTGTAATGATCAGGTTTATATTCTTGCAGACACACACACATTAATGACTTTATAAGAGCTATTTTCCCTGAAGAGCACCAAATCATAACGTCACATTCCTCATTGAAATGTCAGCTGTGTTCTCCTGATTAACTAATGCTTTAAATGAACCCTGCTTTACTTGACCCCTCTCTCTCTTTCTGTTCCTCAAGGTGATTGCAGATTGTAGGGATCGAGGGACTGTCAGAAAAGGAGAGAAAATACTCAGTCACTCATTCTTCATTCTGTCTTCAGCACTAAATCCTCCACACCCCTTTTTGGACACACTGATGTGAATATCTTTAATATAGCACACACACACACACACAGACACACCATCATCATGCTGCCTTCAACATGCTGGTGGTTGACTGTGCATGTGAAAGAAACAGATTTAGATAGTAGAAGTGACTGATCTTAATATATATATATGCCAGCAGAAACTGCCGTTTCGGTGTGTTTTATGGATTTTTATTTCATATACACAATAAATTAGATTCGTCACAAAAACATCATTATATTTGGGTGTCTGTGACATAAAAAAAATAAAATAAAATAAAATAAAATAAAAAAAACAATTAAAATAATTGAAATGGGAAAATAATCATCTAAAAAAAATTCAATTCCGCTTAAAAAAAAGTGGCATCTGCAAGATTTGTTAATGATTTTGAAAGTCTTACGCTCACCAAGGCTGTATTTAGCTGGTCACAGTAAAAGAGTAAAGAGTAATATTGTTAGATTGACTTGTATTTTAATATATTTTGAAATGGAATATATTCTTGTGATGCAAACCTTTTTTTCAGCATGATTGCTCAGTGTCACATGATCCTTCAGAAATCATTCTAATATGCTGATTTGTTGCTCAAGAAACATTTCGGATTATTATCAAATTGAAAACAATTGCACAGCTTAATATTCTTGTGCAAACCACAATACTAAAATATTTTTTTATATATTATACATTTATTATTGTTACTTGTGATCAAATTAAAGCACCCCCCTTCAAAAAATTATATATATATATATATATATATATATATAAAATTAATAAAATAAAATAAAAGCTGTAATGTACAGTCAGCATGTCAGCAGTGGTCTTGTATCATCTTGAAATGGTTTATTGTTCAATAATAACTGGGTGACTGCACATACATGCCCATGAAATATTACTTTAAGTTGAAACATTTATATATTATAATGTTAGGTTAGATGATATGTGAAAAATGGATAGCCTGAATGCACTGTAAGTCGCTTTGGATAAAAGCGTCTGCTAAATGCATACATTTAATTTTTAATTAATTTAATAATTTTAGAATGTGACAAAAATTGAATTTAGTTACCTCTCAAAAAAGACAGATAAGTTAGCATTGAAAAAAAAAACTGCCCTTATTAATACTGCGATTAACCAACTAGAATCAAGGAATCCACGGAGCCGTGTTGTGTTCTGATTGTTAGTGCATCACAGGAAGAGCTGCTGTTGTTTGGTGATAGCATCTCATAACTGACAGCAAGCTGGAGGCACTGTACGCTCAGCGTTAACATTAAGGTGTTATTCAACCTAAATATTGAAGAAAAGCTGCTGGATTCCAGGAACACAAACTCTAATATCATCAAGGAATGTATATAAGCAAATGGGATTATCCCCAAAAAAATCATGCCATTTAAAATCTTTGAACAGAATAACAGAGACTGTTGCACACAAAAGAATATGATACAACATATAACAGCAAAAACAATTCCTAACATACTAGAGCACATATCTGTCAATAGAATTGGATGATTCAGGTTACAAACAAGTGATAAAAGAGGGTGTGTTGAAACAGAAATGTGTTTTTTGCTATGGCAGACCATAAACTGTCTAAACAGTAGGGTTTTCTGGCAAAGTAATTCTCATCATCATAATGTTTATATCATTCAGAGAAAATCCTGCTTAATGCCATGTATGTATCAGCATCAGTGGCATGCAGCGGTCCACACACTTCTTCTTTTTATGTTTTGTTTTGTTTTGTTTTTATAAATCAAATATTAAGTTACACTAAAACATTAAACACATTAAATTTGTGAATGCAGAACACGCACAAAAACCAAGAGGCGGGATTTATCAAATGAACCTATCATAGTGCAATAGAGGCATTGCCTCACATCATATTTTTTTTTGCAATATTTGATTTGTTTTATTTGGTCACACTTTAGTTTAGGGACTAATTCTCACTAACATCTGCCTCAAAAAACTTCTAATTAATATTTAGTAAGGTGATTGTTAAGTGTAGATATGGGGTAGGATTAAGGAATCTATAATATGGACATGCAGAATAATATGTGCTTTATAAGCACTGCTAAACAGCCAATAAACTAGTAATATGCATGCTAATAAACAACTTGTTAATAGTGAGAACTGGTCCCTGAACTAAAGTGTTAGTTTTTTTATTTTGGTACTATGAATTATTTACCATCCAATTTTTTTGAGGAGGCATTGCTTCCCTTGCATCCTCAGAGGAATTGTCCCTGTGGGTAAATGCAATGGGAAAGGAAATTCCTTCTGTGCAGTAAACATACACCATAATGTTGGTCTAGGCATGTTTGTATACAGTCAGACTAAATAATAGGCCAATTCATCTTCCAGGTGCAGTGAACACGTTCTATATTTGCAAGCCTAAAGCAGTAAACACAAACCCCTATTCTTCACACTTTCTTACAATCAAATGCCTAAGCAATTTTCAAAATGTTATGTACGTGCACCCTGCAGTATAATTGAGATTTTCCGTGCATGATTTATGTATGTGTGGGACAGGTATGTGTGGGTGGCCAAGCCATTCCCATGAATCAGCAGTAGTTCAGGCTATTGACAGACACAGACTTGTCGCAGTGAAGCTCACATCGCAAAGCATCAGTGTTTGACATCAAAAGCAGCCATGCAGACTGAGAGACAACTCATTCAGGTTAATGCATTGGGTGAAAACTACACTAAAGATGCCAAGCCAAGTGTCTCCACAGTCCATGTTTGCGCACATCTTGTCTTCACAGACCTCATTCAAGCAATGTGTTTGTTTGCTAGTGTAAAACATTCAAATTGTCATGCATTTGCTTCTATGATGTCTAATGATGTCTTACAATTTGCAATTGTTAAACAAAAGGTAATTTAATATATCTATAAAATATTAATTATTCCTCAAAAGCCTGCTTATTAGATTCCGGAGTAGTGGTGGAAGAACTGAATCATTTCTGTGAATCCGTTCTTGCAAACAGTTTGTTTCAAAACATACAGTATTTTAAAAATTAATTTGCATCAAGACATAGTGTGGATTCTGCCATTTTGACGTGACAAATTAAAAATGCACTTTAATTGTACTCTTTTTTTTTTTTTTTTAAATATGCATGTGGTAAATACATATTGCGGTTTATTATGCAGATTTTTTGCCCAGTTCAGTCTGTTGCGAGCATGATTCAGTTCATAAAAATGTGAATGCATTTACATAAATGTATATAAAACTTTAATGCATTTATATAAATAGTAATGGGAGATCTGACTCAATTTTTGTGACTAGTTTTGAGAACAGTTTGTTTCGAAGAAGCGTTTAAAAAAATATTAAATTCTTAATTTGTGTCATGCATAATTGACAGTCCCACTCCCAACCCCCATATTATATTATAAATGTTCTGAAACATTATTTTAACAAATTGTATGTAGCACATAAATACTTTATTGATGTTTACGTTTTTTTCCCGGTTTGGTCTGTTGTAGATATGCAATATATACAGCACATAGAAACAAATACATTCATATAAATGTAAATATAGCCTTCTCTAAATCTCAAAGACGTTTTATTTGTTACATTTTTACAAGATATTTTTCACCCTCACCTCATTCGTTCACATTTTCTTTTTAGGAAAGAGTTCAGTGAATCAGTGAGTTGTTGACTCGATTCAGTCTGATTCGTGAATGAATCGTTCAGGCCTGTTTTGTGAATGCATTGAACAGCGCTGACTGCAGCGTGTCTGGAAGCTGTGTAAAAAGCCAACAATTTCAAAGCATCTTCTAACCCTTTACACTGACACAAACTCACACGCACTAATAATTAATCAGATTTTTGAATCCTAACGCGTTTCATCCCTCAGTACTGCTCTTCAGATGGAAGATGCGTGGGGGAGGGAAGCGCGCGAGCTAGGTCCCTTTTTACGCCCTCGTGCCTCGCTTGTCATAAACCCTTGAATTATACACATATAGCATAATAAAATAAAGTGAAATTCGACCGTAAAACATTCGATAACGACAAAAGGCACTTAAATACTTTCGATGGAGGCAACCTGCTGTTTCATTTGCCATCGAATTGTGCAGATGCTGCTAAAACGGGGCCATCTCCTCTCCTCCTCCGTTACTGTGGAAACCATCATCATGCTGCTCCCGCGAATGCCAATTATCTCATCCCCCCAAAAAAAACCCGGTTTACATAACCACCATCTTCCCAGTGCATAGTTTGCACACCTAGACAGCCAGAACCAAAATGTGCCACAGTCGAGACTCATTAAAAGCATAAAGTGCTTCAAAGATGATGAACCCATTGTTTGCCAACATCAAGGGTTGCGTGAACGGATAGCAAACCAGCGTTAATAATAGAACATATGTAAGCAGGCGAATAGGAATAACACACATAACCTGCCATAAAGCCTCCTGTAATATTTAACGCGGCATGACTGGAGGATGAATGAATAATAGGGAGGAAACCTAGCCGAGCTATGATCATCACACCTGTGCATGGGTAGACTAATTCATAACAGCACCCAGATTAGAATATATAAGAAATAAATTAGCTCATGTGGGGGGGAAATCTCATTGACTTACAGCAATTTGTAATGGCGAAGCTGTTAGCCACCTCCAGGTTATCAATGTGAGGAGTGAGGCGGAATTCGCTCGTGCCGAACTGAACCATTCCGATCCGAAACGCGCTGTACTCTTGATCTGCTCCTCTGGGGAACAGGCCACCTGAGAAGATAACGCATTAAAACATGATTCAAAATTCAGTCGTGAGAACAATCTCGTCTCATATTCTAAAATTAGACATTGCTTTATCACGAAAATCTCACATGGCACACAAGCAAAAAAAAAAAAATGTTTATGTTATTTCTTTTATCAGCCGTATCAAGTCAGAATGTGATGCCTGTGGTGTAAAGGCGCAGACAGGTGAAGTGCGCTCACCGATTTGGACGCTTGGAGATCCGCCGAGCGTCAGTCCCCATAACGCGGGGAAGAGGAGACCCGACAAAATCATCGTCTTCTGCTTATCCCCGCGCCCGCATCCAACGAACGCGCACTGTTCACAAAACAGCGAATCGACACATGTTAAAACTGTTACAGGGTCAAAACGCAGATGCTCTCGTTATACCGCGGTGCTGGTGAGCGAAAGAGCGGGCGAGATGATGCGGGAGTCTTGCCCTCCTCCTTTGCGGCTCCGTCCCTGTGAATCGTTTCAGCTCGGCGGACACGGTAAGAATACTGATGAAGACGAAAAAAGCCGAGCGGAGCCGAAGCTGCTCCTGCTGTGAACGCGCATGGAGAGAGGCGCGCGCTCGCTCTGGGAGACTGGCTTATTAGCTTCTTTGGGTTAAAGGATTGCGATTCATCGATCTTATTCATTAGTGTAATATATGTCGCGTAATCTCTTATGGTTATGAATTTATTGATTGAGCCAGAGTGGTGACAGATGTAATCCAATAGGTTTGGGTTCCCCATCTTCTGAAATACATTGTAATGAACAGCTTAACCACCTTCACTCGGACTAATCAATAACTGACACACACCCATTACACGTATTGTTACCTAGAATTGGCTCAGACCAAAGACCGAAGCGATGGACCCCAAAAATAAGTGTTGTATCTTTAAAGGAGTTCACCCAAAAATAAAAACGTGCACATTTCACCTTTTCACAGTTTTTAAAAAAACACAGTACAAAATATCTGACCCTGAATTTCCTTGAGCTTGTGAGCCATTATTGTAAATTAAGGCATGTTACCTAGTTTTTAACAACTAAAGTAAAAATGAAAATAAAGTTTAGCTCTTATTAACAACATTGCAATTTAGGTCACAATGATGAGGCATTTATCATATCACACAAGTGTGTACACACTCTAGCTTCCGGTTGTTGTTGTCGTTGTTGTTACAGCAATTGTCCCACAATGCCCTGTCTGGCACACAGCGAAGTAATTCCCAGCATGAGCAGCAGAGAGCAGTGAAGTCTGTGGAAGCATGACCCTACAAATCACATATCCATCCATGTGTGTGTGTGTGTGTGTGTGAGTGTCTGTCTGCTGTGTGCCATAGGCTGCAGTGAACATGACCTACCATGAAAAGCTCAATGAATAATATGCCAAATTTGTATAAGTTCCATTATTTCAAATGTCCCTCCTGTCAAACAAAACCTGAAACTGCACGTGGTGCATCTACTGTTCATGAACCATTCCAACACATTAAGTGCTGAACGTTTAAGAGACTAAAGAACACTGTAAGAATATGAAGCAGTGTTTTCCTTCATTTAATTAATCAAATCACTTTGCAGACATCAATCATTAAAAAAGATTTAGCCGGTTGCATGATACTCAATTTGCCCTCGTTCCAAACATTTGTATGTAAATATAGAACTTACATAAAATGTTACATATGTGTTAACTTTGCAACAATTTGATATTTTACAAGGATTTAGATTATATAAGTCAGAGCTCAACGTACATATTTAATAACCAAAAGTGTGGTACAATGCACACAGGCATGAATTAGTAGGAGAAAATTAACATACTAAAATAAAACATCAGAACATAATATGTTGTTTTGTTATATAGTTTACCTTGGGTTTTAAATAATAGCTGTATAATCTTGTCAAATAATAGTGAAATTGTTTCCATTGATTAAGCCCAGTCCTATAAACACAAAAGTAGTTATTCCTTAAGTATTCAACTTGATTTGTATCTTCGAGGAAGGTGTGTGCAAAACAGCAATACTGATAAATATTAGGTATTCTTTTTTTCTTTCTGCGTAAATGCTGTGACAGAGCTCTTGTCAGGCGACTGCACACAAGAATCATCACAAGTGCAGCATTAAAGCTGTTAAATATGGCTAAATATATGCACAAAAAATATTTACTCAAATAGATTTTGAAAAGACAACCAGTTGTAAATCAATATGGAAATATTCAAGATTCAAGATTCAAGATTTTTATTCGTCACATACACGATTATATAGAGAATATATAACCAGCAGTAAAATGTGAGTAATGTAATAAAAGAGTAATAAAAGAGTATTACAATGATGATTGCATTTGGTTACAATTTGAGTACTGTGCGTTGAGTCAAAGTACGGGAAAGGGAGATTTTGTCTAAAATAGTCTTCACAAAAGGTTGGAAGGTCTGTATGTTATTTTTGTATGAGTTTATGTTAAGCTGTGTCAACAGCACAAACATCTGCTCATCCAAAATAACAGACAAGAGGATGATGATGATGAAGGATCTTTATTGTATGGCAGTACAACAGCAGTTAGTATGGCAGTACAACAGCAGTTAAATCCCTTCTTCTTACTTCTAGACTCATATCCAATAATACCATTATATATACTGCATGTTGTCTGAGTCCAGATCTGATACAGTCTTTCTTTCAGTAAAAGCAAATTGTTGCCTGAGTTTATAAACAATTGACAATTATGGATGCTTTGCATGGGACATCATGGACATCTAGCACTTTGGACCAAACACAGCTGAACACACTGTCTGTAAAGTCATGCTACAAAGTTTACTTGTATTAAAGCTGCACATTTCAAAAAGCGTTTTATGAGAAAAAATAGAAATAAGCAGGACTATATAAAACTGACAGACCAACATAACAGACATCAAAGATTGAAAACGATGAACACTTGAATGTTTTGTTCATGCTGGATTATCACCCTCATCGACATAAAAGCACACGCACACATACATAATCACACGCGTACATACACTTTGTGATGTCACAGGTAGACAGACCAGTAGATAACATTGAAGAAGAGGAAGGTGAAAGGGAACAGAGCTCGTGCATAGAGATCAATCCGTTTAGCAGCGGATGGAATGACAGGTTTTGGAGGCGCCGGCTTCTTGTTGTTCTTTTTCTGTGATTTGCCGGCAGCGTCTGTGACCTCTATGGGCTTGCCGTAACAGTCGAAGTTTGAGAGTTCGAAATCTCGTGGAAGAGAACCGACAATACTGAAATCATTTGAGCGCAGATCAGATTTCGAAGTACACACCTTCTTACAGCGGTTTTCCACAACCTACACAAACACAAAAGACATCTGAATACATACAAGAATATCTATCTATCTATCTATCTATCTATCTATCTATCTATCTATCTTCCCTCCATCCATTCATCCATCCATCCATCTACCTGTTATCCGTCCATCCATCCATCATACATTTCTCTCCATCCATCCATCTGCAGATCCATGAATCCATCCATCACCTTGCTTGCTTTTGTCTGTCCATCATATCCTACATCTCTCTCTCTCCATCCATCCATCCATCGATCCTCAATATATATCTCTATCTCCATCCATCCATGAATCCATCCATCCATCCTCCATATATATCTCTATCTCCATCCATCCATCTGATATCCATCCATCATCCATCCTACATATCTCACCTTCCATCGATCAGTCCATCCATCCATGCATCCATCCACCCATTCATCTGTCTGTCATCCATCCATCCATTCATCTCTTTCATCCATCCATTCCTCCATCTATCCATCATACATATCTCTCCATCCATCCATCTGTCCATCCATCCATCTGTCCATCCATCCATCTGTCCATCCATCCATCCATGAATCCATCCCTCTCCTTGCTTGCTTTGTCCATCCATCCATCAATCCATCCTAGATATCACTCTCAATCCATCCATCCTCCATATATATCTCTATCTCCATCCATCCATCTGTCATCCATCCATCATCTATCATACATATCTCACCTTCCATAGATCCATCCATCCATCCTACATTACTCACCATCCATCCATCCATCATCCATCCTACATATCTCACCTTCCATCGATCAGTCCATCCATCCATGCATCCATCCACCCATTCATCTGTCTGTCATCCATCCATCCATTCATCTCTTTCATCCATCCATTCCTCCATCTATCCATCATACATATCTCTCCATCCATCCATCTGTCCATCCATCCATCTGTCCATCCATCCATCTGTCCATCCATCCATCCATGAATCCATCCCTCTCCTTGCTTGCTTTGTCCATCCATCCATCAATCCATCCTAGATATCACTCTCAATCCATCCATCCTCCATATATATCTCTATCTCCATCCATCCATCTGTCATCCATCCATCATCTATCATACATATCTCACCTTCCATAGATCCATCCATCCATCCTACATTACTCACCATCCATCCATCTGTCCGTTTATGCATCAATCCATCTGTCCATCCATCCATCCATCCATCTATCTTTTTTATCCATCCATCCATCTCCTTGCTTCCGTCCACCCATCTATCAATCCATCCATCACCCATCTCTTTCATCCATCTCTTACATCCATCCATGCATTCTTCTCTTTCGTCCATCCATCCATCCATCTATCTATTATTAATTTAACAAAATGAAGTATAAGTCAAAACCTTCAAAATAACTTTAGTCAGTTTGGTCCATTAGGTGCTAAATGATAAACATGTGATTGGTGCCCTATATTTTATTCTAAAGATGACCAGTTTCTCAACTTCAAACTTCAGTGAAGCCATTTCAGTCATCATCACAAGCCATTTCTCTTAAATATTGTTTGTAATATGACCTCTCCCACTCAAACACACACACACACACACTTGTGAACCCCTGTGCTGCTCTATCATAGCTTCAGGCCTCGTTGCTGTCGGGTCACATTACTCTCAGTCCCCCAGAATCCTCTGCTCTTCTCTGAACCCATCCCACTGAGCACACACTCAGAGCAGGAGTCTCAATTACAGCCATTTCATCTCCCCATTAACACACACACACACACACACACACACACACACACACACACATTAATCTTAGATAAAGTGAAGACATACACACACATCCTACACGTCGCACACATTCATATGAATACACACATTTTCTGCATTAGAGCGCAAACATGAATGCACGCATTCGTCTTAATTAAAGGAATTAACATGTATACACACACTGACCTGTAGTGTGCTGACATGTATAGGTGTCCCTCCAGTGCCATTGGCACTGTTAGTCTTAGCTAGTGTCTTGTTCTCTTTTTCTCTTGCTTTATCTTTCTGAGTCATCTTTGCCTTCTCTTCCTCAATGCGCTTGGGACTGTTCAGCATCACCTGGGACACAGCATACAGACGGAGCAAATTAACGCAATGCAAACGTTCCCTATCGACCTCAGAAAGCAACGACCATCATGAGAAAACAACAATGTTATATGATTTAATTAATCTATCGAATTTATTCCATACTTTGAAGCAAGGCACATTATTCAGGTTTAATGTTTCAACCTAAAAAAGGGACAACTTTGACATTTTGTTATCAAATGCAATGATATTCATACACTTCATACAAATTTAGTTTAAGTGTCCAACGAACAAATACTGTGCTTCCAAAAAATTAAAAATTTTTTTATATAATATAATATATATAATATAATTTTAGGCCCATTGTATTGCAATCTTCTATCCTTTTGTTTCCATTATATTGATTGCTCAATCACACATCTCCTTATTGGCGGAAGTCATATTGCACACAAATAGATATAAATTGGCCATATTTAAAACGAAATATTGCTGCTTTGTAAATTTTTCCATGAGAGAATTCAAATTACATTTAAAAGTATACATATATTTATTTATACACAAAATCAGTTTCAGTTCAGTTTACTTTCATACAGTACACTTTTTATATTTCTGGATTTCCAGCACAAAATTAAGAACACATTACTCGGTAATTACATTATTATTCAGCTCTGTTATCCCAGTTTTGCAGAAAAAATGGACAGTTTAACCACATGAACTGTATGTTTGTTTCATAGTTCAGGAGGAGTTCACTGTTCCTTTGAAATGCATTATTCTTGCGGTTTCTGTCCTGTTTTCAGTTTTCAGGCTTTGATTACAGATCTATTTTCTCTTCTCAGAAAAAGTGCATTTCCGTGTCTACCTTTTTCGCTTCCTATTTAAGGAACAGCTATATAAGAAATGTTGGGTACTGGAGAAAGTCAAATCCAAACACAAATCCTGCTAATATGTCCTAAAACATATCACAAAACAAGACTGGAGTGAGAACACATCAGTTAGTTTTAAGTGACCATTTGTTTCATAATCGTGAAACACTACAGTTTCAAGAACTATGTTAAGATTTTTTTATTCAGATTATTATTATTATTATAGTGGCTACACTAGACAATAAGGTTTCAGTTAACTATATTTAATAGGTTAATCAACAAAAGCATAGCAACAACATGGTATACATTTGTTACAGTATTTATAAATCTTTCTTAAAATTATTTAATAATAAATAGAATGGTTCATTGTCAGTCCAATAATATTAATAGATATACTTTTTTACATAATTAATTTATTGAATTGAATTCAAAATTAACTAAGTATTTTTCATTTTACATTTGATACTGTAATATACTGTAATGTATGACCTTTACTGCTTTTAGCAAAATAATTTTGCATTAGCAGCAATAGATTGTTATATGAAGGTCTCACATTTGCAAAACTGTAAATACCACTTATGCACACTGTTATACAGTATTGTACATAAGAATATTTTCCTTTTTTTAATTAGATTTAGTTTTAAGCTGTAAGTTTGTAAAAAAAAAAAAATATATATATATATATATATATATATATATGCAAAAAGTACTTACGCAAAGTTAATTAAGCCAGGCAAAGGAAACCCATTTTACTCCAAAATTCAGTGGTATTTTCACTACAGAATGTTATTTAAAAAAAAACATAATTTCAAATGCAAATCAGATTTTCACTGTGGACAAAATAAACGGAGAGTGTAAAATTTTAAGCAATTTTATTTTCTAAAAGTTGACACAGGGCTCAAAGTGTGAAACACCCACACAGTGTCCTGAAGCGGCTAAATCTGTAGTTCTGCAACGGCCCGACTCGAGGAAATATATGAATACAAGACAAGAGCAGACATGTGCATACACACCTGAACCACAGCGTACTCCACAAGAGAGGCAAAACCAAACAGCAAACAGGCAATCATCCAGATATCAATGGCTTTCACATAGGAGACCTTAGGAAGCTCAGACGCTAGAGACATACACTCAGACGACAGCGACAGGACAGACAGAATACCTAAAGAGAGAGACAGACAGACAGGAGAGACAGAAGGAAAAATCCCACATACTGTAACTACATAAATCATATTACTGTGCGCTGCTCTTGAGTTTCTTCTCACTTTAGCACAAGTTATACAATGATTTATGATGCTTTAATGTTCAAACTGACCTGGGAGTGACAGCCGTCCCTGAAATGGACAGATGAATAAATGAGAGAAAGGAATGAAGGAGAGGTGGAGCCTATGAAAGGAGGAAGATGGAGAGATGAGAGAGGGAAAACGGGCCGGATTACAGGTAATCAAGGGAATGACTGACGGAGGAAGCTCTCAGAGTAAGTGGAAAGATTCGTTAACATTTGTACCCCTCTGTGTGTCCAGAAGTTTCATATACATTTCAAATATAAATGTTTAGAATTTATTTTTAAATACTTAGATGATTGAAAGTTTTAGCAAAACCAGGACAGATTTTAATTTCAGTACATTGAGTAATTTTTATTTAAAATTATATAACTTAATATATGTATTTTATAAAGCTGTTTTTTATTCCGGGGATAAATATGGATAAATTAAAAAGATGAGAAGAGAGAAATTCAGGACTGGGTGACTTGCTATAATTTATTTATTTATTTATTTATTTATTATGCTGCCCCATTAGAAGTTAATTGAAGCTCAAGAAAGCACATAACTAAAGGATCTTAGTTTTTTTTTTTTTTTATGAATACAATTTAATAAAAAAAAATGTTTAAATGGTAATTTATTATGAAAAATATTTTATTATTTTGATGATTATAAATGATTAATTATTTATTCCAAATATAAAAATAAATAATGAATGAATTTATTCTGCAAGGATATGTTAAATTAATAAAAAAAAGTTGCGGTAAATTATAAATTGTTACAAAAAAATCGATTTCAAATAAATGTTCTTTCAAATGTTTTATTCATCAAAGAATCCAGAAAAACATGCATCATAGTTTCAATAAAAATATGAAGCAGCACAACTATATACAACATTGATAATAATCCGAAATGTTTCTTGAGCAGCAGTAGAATGATTTCTGAAGATCATGTGACACTGAAGAGTGGAGTAATGATGCTGAAAATACAGCTCTGATCACAGCGATAAATTACATTTTAAAATATATTCACATAGAAAATAGTTATTTTAAACTGTAATACGATTTCACAATATTACAGTTTTGCTATCAAATAAATGCAGCTTTGGTGATCATAAGAATTTTTTTTTTTACCCCACACATTTAAAGTGCTCCTATTATACTATTTCCATCATTGCATTTGATGCTGTGTATAATGTCTCAGTTCCCAGCATATTTGGACCAGCTGGTTCCACTGAATCACAACCTGAGGGTATGATAAATTATAACTATGGCAGTGGGCGTATTGTTTCTGACACACGCTGTAAATGGTGGACCAATCACAACAGATTTGGCCATCTTACCAATCAGAGGCTCATGGAAAGGAAGGGGTTTAGAAAGACTAAATCATTTGAGAACTGGAAAATGAGGTGATATTAAATGCATATTTTGAGAAAATGAAAGGTTTTTTTTTTTTAGCTTGCATGCATGCAATCTTATTGTAAGAGAAAATAAAACGTGTCATAATAAGGGCACTTTAAACAGTATATATAAATTGAGAAATATAATTTGTTAATTATTAGAATTTTGTATTTACAAAGCCTGCACATAAAATCCCATGGCTTATTAAATCATAAATGCAATATAAGAAAGATAAGGGTCATCACACACAACACTGCAGTTCTAATAACAGCTAATGTAAGTGGTGTTCATCTGAAGACTGACTCACCTAAAGGGACTCGAGCTGCACTGGCGTCTGGGTTTATCCAGAAGGACAGCCATGACAGGACCACAATCAGCAGGGTGGGAGCATAAACACCCATCATATAGAAGCCCACCTGCCTCCTGAGAGTGAAGATGACTTCCACACATGTATAATAACCTATAGAGGATGCATTAAACATGAAATCAAAGTCTTGAAATCGTTCCTATGAAATGCTTTTTATGCACTGTATAGGACAGGTTTTATTGTTTTACCCTTGTCCCAGATGTCAGTGGGGCGAATGAGATGAAATATGAGATGATAGTGATGATAGTGATAGTGAATATTCACGAAACTGTAAATGTCACTCGTGAACAGAATATTATTATTGCCCGTCATTTCCAATTTGGAATGTCAGTTTGTCAAATATTCCAAAAGTTCAGTTCTGTGTCCTCGGGATACATAAAATGCTGGCTATGAAATTAGTCTTAGTAAGACAAAGGAGTCTGCCATATTATGCCAAAAATGTTTCCATCACTGTCATTTTCACCTCAGAACGCTATCAAGCAAATTGCATGATTTTTTTTATGAAGTGTAGTGAAAATAACAGTTACTAGCTTAGACGAAATTACAAAAATAAAACAGTTTGAAAAAACGATTTCCCAAAAGTCCACAGTGCCAAACGTTAAAGTTAAAGAAACAGTTCAGTGTTTCTGTTTGTGTGTGTGTGTGTGTGTGTGTGTGTGTGTGTGCATTTGCAGATTCCCTTAGAGTTCATCTGTCTCCTGGAGTCATTGTGAAATCCCTGTTGAACACTGAACATCTGTCAAAAAACACTAAATAAACTACAACAAAAAATATCAAACACAATTAATTAGAGGAGCACAAGCTCTATTTTGGCAAATTAAGTGGAGCAAAAATGAATCCATTAATGTCTATATTTAGATGTCTTATACATGCATACAGCCATAAATAACACGCAGCTTTTGTCTTCACAATACATTAACTGATGGACTGGAGTGGTGTGGATTATTGTGATGTTTTTATCAGCTGTTTGGACTCTCATTCTGACGGCACCCATTCAATGCACAGCATCCATTGGTGAGCAAGTCATCCAATGCTACATTTCTCCAAATCACTCGCACACATCTCTAGAGTGTTCATTTTAAAGCAGTATATCATCACTGACAGAAATGAAGAACAGACCAGTTCATTAAGAAACACGAGGCTAAACCTCTGACTTGTGTCTCATGTGCGGAGACCATCGTCAGAATGCAAATAAACCTTTTTCTCAAGAAACACAACCAGCTCTGAGCTCTGTGTGACTGTTTTACCGTAAAATAATTAACGAGATCATTAAGAGCAGGCTGTAGGTGTTCTTTTTATCGTCTTGTTTATGGTGTGACTGTGTTTGATCATTCATGTGAACGTGTGTGTGTGTGTGTGTGTGTAATCTTAGCAAGTTACGCTCATGCTGTTCTGTTCTCTTACATAAGAAGTCAATACTGTATTATGTAATAGATTCCCACAGGAGAAATACACTCCAATACTTCTAAAACTATACTTTATTTTAAAGGTACACATATGAGTATGTGTGTTTATGAATGGGCAAAGTAAGTAATGGATAATGTACAGTCAGTAGGTTATTATTCCAAAATAATATATATTTTTAATAACCTGAAGGGTCTTATTTTGAAATAATGACCGACTGACTATACACTGTGCCTCATGGCTACCTAAATAATTAAATGTGAAATTTTGATTAGAAATTATAATGCGAGTACAAAGAGACATCATTGAATGAATTTATGAATGGATGCCAAGCTACCCATCTCAGAGGTATTGAATCATTTGAGTCTGAACTAGGACAGTAAAAGAGCTATGAGGTGTACGTTTCCTTACTTGCATGAGTGTGTGTGTGTGTGTGTGTTTGTGTGTGCTATTCTTGAGCTGTTACCTTCCTGAAAACCATGTCCCATTTCAGTGTCACCCTCTTTTAATATGTATGCAGATATGAGTGTGTTTTTATATGTCAATCCATACCTGTTCCCGGGTAGAACTTTGTGCAATTTCCATACTTGATATCCTCTTGCTTTACATCAAACTGTGGCAAAGCAATCTCATCCATCTGAACAGGGTCTCCAGACTGCCACATAAACACCAGGTCCTTTGTGGTATAGCCAACTACACACACACACACACACACACACACACACAAAAAATTGACAAACATTTTACCTCATTCTTTCCATTATTACTCTCTCTTAAAATACAAATAAAACATATTAGTTTCATTTTATTGCAGGAGTACCAGTTTGTGTGTGTGTGTGTGTGTGTGTGTGTTTTACTTACAGCTCTCTAACTGCATCTTGCAGAGCTGGGTGTCCATAGGAAACAGCGTTAGATCCAGAGGGCAAGAAAGAGTGACAGACAATCTGAAAAAAGAGAGAATTTATGTAAATAGGTAGCCAGTTTTTTTAGAGTTTAAAACAGACGGACGTGAGCAAGAGAGAGTGTGTGAAGAGAGGATACACACACACACTGCAAGGCTCATTAGTCCTGAGTGCATGTGGAGCAGCAGCAGCAGATGAGAGAGAGAGAGAGCGAGAGAGAGAGAGAGAGAGAGAGAGAGAAAGAGAAAGAGAGAGAGAGAGAGAGAGCGAAAGAGAAAGAGAGAGAAAGAATCACACTCTAAGGCGCTCTCTCTCTCTCACACACACACACACACACGGCTAAGCAAAGATGTAGCATATTCTCTCATCTGCCTCAAAGACCCTTTCAGCTTGAGCAAACAGCCATGGCTTCAAACATTCTTCTATCTAAATGCTGCGGTTAAAGATCAGAGCAGAAAAAATTGAAAGAAAAACAGCAAGTTTAATATATAGCAAGAAAGTGTCCAATGAAAAATGTGAATGCAAGAAGAATCATTCCAATAGATCATTCAGCAAAACAAATGTAACTCGAACACATTGCCAGAGGTGTAATAAGCATTTTACATCTGTGAAATAAATCAACTCCAAGGGTAGATTTGAAACGGAAAATAATAACACTGATAAACTGCAATTAGCATTTGACATATGTTTTTTTTTTAATGTGATATAAACAGTTTTTCCTCATATTTATCAGTACATACTGTTTAGGCCTAATTCTAATCTGCTGCAAACCATATGGTGAATATTGCATTAATCACTGATGTTCTCTGATACAAAACTCTAAACTTTCTGAAACAGAATAAAGAGATTATAATATTAGATTTGAATTGGATGCTATATAATGATTAAAAAGGTCTTAGAATGGAGACTGCTTTAAATTTAATCAAAAATGCAGCAATGACATTCATCTTCACTACCATTCAAAAGTCTGGGGTTGCTTTCATAAGTCTCTTGTACTTACCAAGGATTCATGTATTTATCTGAGTAAAAACACAGTATAAACAGTAACACTTCTAAAGTCATTCTAATATGCTTAGTTGATGCTAAAGAAGCATTTCTTATTATTTTTAATGTTGAAAACATAAAAAAAAACTGTGATACTTTTGAGTTTATTTATTGTAAAATGTAAAAGTCTTTAATGACTCTTTTGAGCAACTTAATGCATTCCTGCTGAATGAAGATAATACTTGCTTAAAAAAAAATCTTACTGACCACAGTGGGAGTTGGAGAAGCAGCTTTTAGGAACAACATTGCAGACACAAAACACACACACAATAGATTTGTATCCCTTATAAGGGCAAAACATGGAATTTTATAATACAACTATTAAAAGTGAATAACTTACTGGAAACTATACACTGAACAATGGTGTTATTATTATAATATTGCCACTGTATTATTAAAACAATAAACTTAAGCAGTGCACTTGAGGCTTATTAACCAAAACTGAAAAATATACATGTCCATATATAATAATGCATGTTTTTGTAAGTTTGCATTTTGCACCACAGAGCAATGCAGTACATGCAGTAAAAAGTTTAATTCAATGCTACACTGTTGCTTATTTATTTTCTTAAACTGTAAATCATCTGACCGTGACTTACCTCATGCTGATGAGGATATCTCCATTGCGGAAAATGAACAGAAGTATGTTTTCCTGTGTGACATCATGAAAATTAGCACTTTTTTCATTGGCGAAAAACAGATCTGGCTTCCACAGGCACTGGAACATTTTTGGATCCACGGTCAATGCATCGGACTTAAAATCAGTTGGTAGCCGCAGCCGTGGGTCATTCCAGCGCTGACGCAGGAATATATTAACACGGTAATCCTGGACATGAAGCGTACAGTTAGTCTTGGTACGATGTAGGGTAAACAGAAAGTATACTGTCAATCGATCAAACGAACATTTAACAAGACTGCATGCTTGACTAATATGCTATAAATGATGCAAAGAAAAGATTTGGTCAGATAGAATATATTACATGTGATCAAAAAACAAAAAACTGTTTTAAGTCTCTGAGGTATATTTTTAGCAATTGCCAAAAAAACATTGTATATGGGTCAAAATTGTCGATTTTTCTTTTATGCCAAAAATCTTTAAGATATTTTGTAAATTTCCTACTGTAAATATTAAAAAAAATAATTTTTGTTTAGTAATATGCATTGCTGTGAACTTCATTTGGACAACTTTAAAGGTGATTTTCTCAATATTCAGCTTTCAGATGATGCATAAATTTCAATTTAAAAAAAATGACACTGGTTTTGTGGTCCAGGGTCACAAATAAGTAAGTTACGCACGCATATTAACTACTGCTTTTTTTTTCTTACCATTGTAGTCTCCTGGATCGACCCAAAGCTGTTGATGAAGATGTTCACCTTGTCCTCCACTGGGATACCTGCAAACACATGATAGGAATATAATAATGCACATCAACCACGTGTGTAAAAGATGTGTGCTATTCTCAGATTCACCAAAGTGCAAAATAAATAGTTGCAAATTGCACTGTAGGATGTGAGAACTCGGGACCTTGGCAGATGTCCATTGATCTAATAGAGTTTCGTTCAGACATTTTCTTCTTCTGCTGGGTTCAGAATGACATGTTCTGGTTCTATAGGGTCTTGTGATGCCCAGCAGCACGACGGGGGAGAATATCCAATTACTGTGTACAATACATACTCTGCCATTCTCTGACACTGTGATTAAATGATCATTCTAATGAAGTCCTTCATTATGTTATTCATGATGTTTGTGTAAAAAGTGCAAGAGCTGAATTTTATAGTTGTTTCATGAACATTGCTAGAGGTTTGAGAGGTTTGATAACCAGGGTATGACATGAATATTAAAATGCATCAAAAATATCTGATGCATTTCCAAGTGAAAAGGATAAAAATATTCGAAAAATAAAAATGGTCAGCAGAAAAGGAAGGGCATATTCCAAAGACTAAATATTTTGGTAGCACTTTACAATAAGGTACAATTCATTAATATTAATGAATCCATAAATGTAAATCATAAAATCTCATAATATTTCATAATGTGTGTTTAGAAATTAAGAAATCAACACTGACTTACTTTATATTTATAAAACTGCATTTTGTTAACTGTTAGTTCATAATGCTTAATGTATTAGCTCAAGGATATTTTGTTTATTTATAGTTATATTTATTGTTCCCAATGGAGCCTTACTGTCAGCTGAAAATGTGTTTAATATTTTTGTGCATTTCTGAGTGGGCCATTTAGTTTATTCATTGACTATAGCAGGGTTTGATTTGCAAGGAAAATATTAAATAAAAAAAGGAAAGAAAAGATAAGTAAATCTCAGTACCTTTAAAGTTTGGTCGTATTCGTGAGTCATAGGTCATCATCAAGCGGTTGAGTATGTTACTTGTTGAGTTTGCTGGGACTCTGTCCAGGTCCTCTGCTGATAACTGACTGGCAATGTCAAAACAGACACACACACGCTATACTGGCAGTACATCATATATCAAAGTCATACAAGGATGAAACTTGCCCTGATAAAGAGTAAAAGCCCTCTCAGATTCAAGAACTATTCAATATTCAACACATCATTCCTCTGGAATAACGTCTGCTATGAGAAAATGCAGTAAAACGCACAGATACTTCTTTATGCTTAGTCATTTAGATATGGCCCTGGATATGTTTAGCTGGATCTGTTAGTATGTAATCGAGAGCATTGAGAAGGACACAGCTGATCCTGGACCAGTGCTAACAGTGCTATCCAGTCTGGCAGGCTCCTAAATTTATGGCCAGACTTTCACTCTGCTTAACAGCATTGCAATTCTCCATGACTGATATCCTTGCATTCTTGGAAGCCTTAAATGATTATGGGACCAGCACACGTATGTGTGTATGCGAGTGTGTTGCTGCCCGGGAGACTTACGAGGGACAGACGACCTGTTTGCCTTTTTTCCCCTTCTTGGGTTTGCCTCCTTCTTTGGCAAAGCTCACTGCAGAGAACTGTATTAACAGCATCAACAAGATCAGCCCTTTGAGAAGCATGACTGCACACCTGCAACGCGCACAGACACATGAGTCAGCACAAACATGAATGCAGTCTAACTGTGGCATTTATTATGTTAGTGCCACACAAACATATATAAAACATCAGTAATAAAGGCATGTAAAGGATTTTTCTTCAAATCATTAACTTGTAAATATAGCTTAATATTTGCTCAACCTCTGGCCATCTAAGATATAGATGAGATTGGATGACTTGCTCACCAATGGATGCTCTGCAGTGAATGGGTGCCGTCAGAATGAGAGTCCAAACAGCTGATAAAAACATCACAGTAATCCACAACACTCCAGTTCATCAGTTAATGTATTGTGAAGTGAAAAGGTATGTGCTTGTAAGAAAATAATCCATCAGCAGGACAATTTTAACTTTAAATCATCACTTCTGGCCATGAGTCTAAAAAATCCATTCTCCTCACATCGAGATGACTTTTCCAATAAGCAGTGTATAGACAGAAGATACTTTAGAAGCAATGGTTTAATTATTCCCAATAGTGAATTAGTTTCTTATAAACACAGCTTTTCTCTTCACAAGATGTTAAGTGATGGACTGGAGAGGTGTGGATTACTTCTGGATTACTGTAAAGCTTTTATCAGCTGTTTGGACTTGCATTCTGACGGCACCCATTCACTGCAGTGCATCCATGGCTGAGGAAGTGTACTCATTTACATCTTGGATGGCCTGCGGGTGAGCACATTTTCAGCACATTTTCATTTTTGGGTGAATTGTTCCTTTAATCATTTAATTTAAACAAGTTACTGCTGTTAAAGACAAATTCAGAATTTTCTTAGAAAAGCATTAACAAACAAATAAAGTGAAATCTATGGCTATATGTTGTATTGTTTTATATTTCTCCCGCACAAATGTGACCCTGGAGCACAAAACCAGTCTTAAGTCACTGGGGTGTATTTTTAGCAATAGCCAAAAAAATAAATAAAAAAATAAAAAAATAAAAACCATTGTATTTTTATATTTTTTCTTTTTTCTTTTAGGATCATGTTATATGATGATATTTTGTAATTTCCTATCATAAATACGTAAAAACTTAATTTTTGATTAGTAATATGCACTGCTAATTATTCATTTGGACAATTTAAAGGGGATTATCTCAGTATTTAGATATTTTTGGCACCCTAAGAAGCCAGATATTCAAATAGTTGTATCTCGGTCAAATATTGTCAGATCCTAAAAAACTTTCCTAAAGCTTTCCAATGATGTATAAATCTCAATTTTCAATTTCCGTGAAAATAGAAACAGTTCACCAAACACACATTCACCTGAGGACATGTTGTCATAGCTTTTACGTTCTAGGTTGTCACAATGAAACATTAAATTGTCCATTAAACAGTGGGTATAGAAAAGAATAACCCCCTTTAAAACAATCACATTTTATTGCTTTGCAGCCTGACATGAAGACAGTTTTTGTTTTATCCAGCTGCATTTACTCATTTCAACTTATAACATCCAAATGATCGTTTAAACACTAACATGTAAGGTACAAAACACCAGTACATCAGGTGTAGCTATTTAAATTCATTTGACTTTCAGCTGTGCTCATTTTGATCACCCCAGCATGAAAAGAGATTTCCTTGAGAATTTCAGTCCTTGGTAGTGCAACTGAAGCAAACAAACAACTATGGGTGGCAAGACACTGTCAAAAGATCTCAGGGACAAAGCTGTGGACAGGCACAAGTCAGAAGATTGATACAAACACATTTCAAAGGCTTTATCAATGCATAGAAGCACAGTGAAGTCTGTTTTTAAGAAGTGGAAGGTATTTGGTATAACACAGTCGCTCCAAACTGGATGAAAGAGTCAGAGAGGCAACCGAGAGTCCCACAGCAACTCTGAAGCAGCTGCAGGAATTTATGTGACGACAGTCTCACAAATGTGGCTCGTATGGCAGGGTTGCAAGAAAAAAGCCGCTCCTCAAGAAAGGCCACATGTGAGACTGAGCTTTGAAGATTCTGAGGCAGATGAGACTAGAATTGAATTATTTAGCCTCAACACCAAATTATATGTCTAGTGGAAATCCAATACAGCTCACCATCTAAATAACAGTAAAGCATGGAGGTGATGATAACCTGTTATGAGGGTGTTTCTCTGCAGCAGGACTGGAGCTCTTGTCTGAACAGAAGGGAATGGATGTGGGAAAATAGGAAAATCTGCTTTCCTTCCAACCTGACAATGGCCCACAGAGGCCGAAGGAGAACAATCTGAATGCCTTTGCATGACAGTCAGAGCCCAGACTGAAAATCTGTGGGATGACTTGAAGACTGCAGTCCACAAACTGTCATCATCAAATTTATATGAACTTGAGCAGTTCTGCAAAGAAGACAGCAAATATAGCAAAGTCTAGATGTGTAAAGTTAGTAGAGACAAATCCCTACAGAATAGGCTAAAGGCTGTAATTAAAGCATAAGGTGCAGAAGGGGCTGCTGATCCCTTTTCCAACCCAGTGATTCTGTTTTTTTCTTCTTACATGTTTGTTACATCCTTCACTTGGATGTTAGAATTCGTTTTTAACTGGATGCTTGTACAAAGTGTCTGCTTTTTGAGTATCTTGATATAGAAATGGCTTTTACTTAATAAACTGAATAACAATCTCGTCCAAACCCCCCTAGATCAGTTTGAGAGACGCGCTTTGATCAGACCTTGAGAATAATGTGCAGAATAATAACAGCTGAGTGAAAAACCCTCGGGAACGAATCCAGCACTAGATCCGAGGAGGACACACTCATCACACCATTAAACACTCCTCCAGACTTATACACGAAGACCAGTAAACACACGCGTAATAAGTCACTCTAAGAACTTGATAAATCACGCTGAACCGAGACAAGCGCGCGTCAGTGAGAACATCTGAACATAGGACAGAATATACAGACACGCAGTCTTACCTCAAGAAGAAAACACAGCAGATGTTAGTGTCCCCCGCTCAAACAAGCTTCCAGCAAACACACGGCCGTCATTGTACGTGCATCCACGCTCCGGGTTCAGTTTCGGTGTGGGTGATGATGGAGTGCGCGTGCACGCACCTGTCCCGCTGCAGTGATGCTGCTGATGCTGAGCTCTCGCGTGATGCAGCAAGCTCTGTCCCGCACCGGCGTCACTTTCTCCGCATGGATTTAAGTTATGAAACCCACTGAGCTACAGCACCACTGGGTGAATTCGAAGATATAAAGCACCCATGTTAAGCAAAATCAGAGTAGAAAAAATGTAAACTGTTGAACGCAGCAGCACATACACCTTTATCAAGAATGTGCGCTGTGATTAGATTAAGAATTCACGAGATGTTAGTGGTTTTGTGAACAGCTCCTCCTCACCTCGATGCGTCCTTCGTGTCACATTAAATCACTGCCCTCCCTGTAAACAGATTCACACTGAGCCCCAGAACTAAACGAGGGCATGGGATGGATAGAGAGAGAGAGAGAGAGAGAGAGAGAGAGAGAGAGACAGAGGGGAAGATAAATGATCCCATGTGAGAATGGGAATGAGAGAGAACAAGAGTCACACGAACATTGTGAAGGTACCCTGAGAATAAGATTAATTATATTTAAATAAATCATTAATTATATAGCAAATTTATGATGTTTGCGTGTTTGTGCACACACATTTATCAATATATAATTATATATTTATATAAACATTAGCTACACTGATCAAAATAATTAATAAAGCATCTTATTCTCTCTACATACATACGGATAACATCTAAATGAATAATTAATTATATGATATAATAATCATGAAATAATTATTAATACATTGATGCATAGCAGTATAAGTTATATCAAATAAATTTCATCTTCTTCTCTCTCTATATGTATATGAAGTAGAAAAACTTTAGTGCATAGGTGTCTGAGATACTAGCAGAAATACAGCGCAAATGAGAAATAAAACACTTCAATTGGGTTTCAGAATTTGTGAAGCTATTCTGCTCACAGTGTGGCACAGTGCCAGCGTGCTGCAGAGGAGACACACACACACACACACACAGCTTCACGATGGTCTTTACATCAGCATTTCAGATGCTGTAAAACATCAGCACTCACACCTATCACACACACACACAAACTTGTGTCAGATGTGGTAGTTTAACAGGTGAATTATGATTTAAAGAAAACAATTACAGCGAGTGACTATAATTCTTATAAAAGTCATCACTGCACAACCGCATCCATTCAGATAATAAAAAACAAGACAGATGCTATGCCAAATATGGGGCATGCTTTCATGGCTTCTGCACGTATAGAACACACACACACACACACACACACACACACACACACCATCTGTCCAGGGCTAACAGGAACACAATTTATCTTCTGCATGGGCAAATTTGACCACTACAAATGAAGAATGGAGCTCACTGTTCAGATGCCATGACCGAACACAAGGCAGGATTGGGTCATGCATTTAATTTTTAGTGTGAACTGCCTCTTTAAAAGCACATAATTCAATTTCAAACAACAGATAGACCAGCAAATAAATCAGGCTTCACAAAAATTTAGCAATTTGTATATTACAGCTTATTCAAAACACAGTTGGCCTATACAGTATGTCAAAAGCTATGGAGTAAAGCTAAACTTTAAAAGTCAAGAGTAGCCGACTTTAAACTCATTCATTATAACATTCACAGCCACATATAAGGTGAAGGGACAGTCCAGCTCAACAGAACTGTCAGCAGTCTTTCTCCTTTCATTAGCTCACACTGCAGTGCTGAACTCTTGTGGCCAAGCTATTAAACAGCAGTACAAACCCCTCCGATTAAACCTGATCCTCTTTACCAGGTTAATGTGCAGAGATAACATTCATGAGTTGATTTCCCCCCAAAATATCAATGCTATGTGGCTGTATTGTTTTCAACATTGCTGTGTGTTTGAGCCACCTAATAAAGCAACATCATTTCATTTTCATTATTATAAATGTTCCTAGTCCCTCCTGAAAGTATATATTTCACCTATAAGACACTGTAGAAATACAGAGTAACTACTGATGACAAACATGTTTACAATGTACCAAAAAAAATATTTTATTCAGTTTTTTAAGATTAATAAACCATGATTGCAAATTGCTACAATACTGGTAAATAAATAAAAGAAATATTTTTTAATGTTGAATAAAAGATGATCATTCCTGACTTCTCAAAATTCAGTAAACAGGAAACAATCTGAAAACAGGAAACATAAGAGCAACAGTTATTCAAAATCATCCACAGTTTTGTTCACAAAATAATCATGAAACAAAAAGTATTAAACACTGCATTTCCAATTCTGTAAGGAATTAAATATGGGATGATGTGCTATTTTGTCAACTAAAATATGCAAACGTTGTTGCATAATAAAAATAATGTTACTTTAAGCAAAAATAAGTGTTTGAATGTGCAATTGTGTTACTGTTGTAGTTTCCGACATATAATGTTTCTAGGGATGCACGATCATGATTTTCATGGCCGATTCAGAAACCGATTTTTTTTTTTTTTTTTTTTTATCTTTAAGTAACAAACAAGAAAGAAGGAAAGTGTGCATAAACAGACATCAGAGCTTTTGTTTTTGAATTGGGTTGAAACTACATAGAACTGGCCTTAAATTAAACGATTAACAGTAACCATGTGAAATTATAGTCAATAACTGCATAGTTCTACAATCCAAACAACACAATCACATCACATTGAATAAGATGTTTCTTAATCAGCGTTCAGTATTTGTTTTAGTTTTTAAATTAGTTTTTAAATTTAAAAAAGGTCTTTACCAGTGAGACTAAATAAAAGTATGCTATATAAATAAATTATTCCAAAATTTTAAAAACAAATAATGCAAATAAAACAAAGATACAAAGTGTTTCAATCATCCAATAAAAAAATGTAATAAATAAATAAATAAAATTAGCTTAATGATTAACATCTATTTTTTTTACTTGAGCCAATGAAAAATAAAAACTATTGTCTCAAGTGAAAAAAAATATAGATGTGAATCATTACCCTAAAATGTTTTCATTGGATGAATTAATTTTTTCAGTGAGCTACAGCAGGTAATTTTTAAATCAAATTAAGTCAATGTAATTTTAAGGCAAAATAAAAATAATAATACTAATGCAGAACGGCTGATTGTTTCTATGTCTATTGGAGTGTGCATGTGTGTACAATTAAATGTAATAAAATCTGGAAATTAAAAAAAATATATAAATGAAAGGACTGTTGAAATTGTGTAAAATAAAAAATTCATTCTTAAAGGTATAATTCTCTACAAAATAAACATAAGAGAAGACATCGAGAAAGGTCTGTTCGGTTGCCAACATTCTTCAAAATATCTAACTTTTATGTTTCACATAAAAAAAAAAAGATTTGGAATTACATAAGAGTTAGTAAATGATAATATAATTTTCATTTTTTAGGTGAACTATTACTTTAAAATTCCATGTTCAATGTAAATTCAATGTAAAAAAATAAATGTAATCGTTCAATTCTCATTTACATCAGTCTCAGAGTTTTGGCCAAACAAGAGTTTATTCTCTTAAATCTGATACAACTATATTTAAGAGTTTTTATTCTGTCATCACCCTCTCTTGATCTCTGGTCCTCAGTGCTCCAGTTGGTCCTGCTGCAGATATCTGGAGCAGTCTGAGGTTTTCTTCACCTCACTGACATTTAAAGGCTCAGAGCACATGGGACACACCGACTCGGTCTCTAAGAGTCTGAAACAAACGCATACAGATACAGAAAATCAATGGATGGGTGGGTGACTAGACCGGTGGACCACGGATGGATGAGACTTACTGGGTGAACTGTGAATAGAGAGCGGGGAAATCACAGTGTGGGCACACACACCAATCCTCCTTGACCATGTGACGACCCTGAAAATAATGACACGCACATCTATCAGACAACCAGCGTCTGCATATACACACTAAAAGATCAAGTCATGTTTAATGTCATTCCTCCCCTTACAGACACAAACAACTAAAGAATGAAATATAGCACCAAGAGAGCAAGTTAAGGAAGAGGCTGAGGAGCGGTTCTCTGGATCTGAAGCAGTTGGTCAGTAGATGAAGGTGTCTGTACTCACTGTGGCGATACAGTAGGGCAGATTGTTTTTACAGCCGGGACAGAGCAGCTCACAGTCAGGCAGACCGAAGCCACAGGAGGGACAGGGGGAGCTCTCCTCCTCCAGCTCTGAAGTATCTGGACGACTGACGGAAAACACAAGAGTGTCAATGATTGGCTCACTGCAACGCAGATGTGTTTCATACATTTAACTCAAAGCAAATATTTCTGTACATATGAAAAATGTATAAAACTCTCACATACCTTGGGTAAAGAAAAACAAAGAACAGAAAGAAAAAACGTTTTACAAAATGCAAAGTACAGGATATCTGCCGGATTTTTAAGCTCAGATTTAAGATACGATTAGGGCAATGTCAGATACTAAACTGTAAAAAACAGTTTTCACAAAACAAACAGTTTTATAAAATGATAAACTTCACATTTCAGCCTTCAAACCAATTTTAAGAAAATGGATGAATTCAAATTAAATTTAGATTTATGCATTTAGCAGACGCTTTTATCCAAAGCGACTTAGGCTATCAATTTTTACCTATCATGTGTTCCCGGGGAATCGAACCCACAACGCTTGATAACACAATGCTCTACCAATTGAGCTACAGGAACACTGAGTCAAAAGTGATGAGTCATGATGAGGATGAGTACAAAGTATCAATTATTATATGAATTTAAACAATTACTTATAATTAGAACAGTAATTTTGTGCAGCTTTTGTACACTGTATTTCAGAACAATTTTGTTTACACATCATCTGCAATCCGGTTTAAACCAGTGGTTTTCAACAAGGGGTCAGGGCGCAGAAGAAGGGCCTCAGATTACCCGAAATAATTTAAAATAAGACAAAACAAGCTTGAAAATAAGAAAAAAAGGGCATTTTTATAAAGAATAAAAAAATTTCTAGTTATGCCAAACTAGTTGTTGCTGGAGAACGCTTGGAATTCTAAAACTGAATTAATTCTAATTATTTGAGTAACTCCTGGAGACTCTTATTTTTATTTGCTTAAGAAAGGGGTGATTTAAAACAGTGGCGTAGGCAAAAGTGAGTGGACACAAGTAACTAACGGATGGAGTCCGACTCAATATTCAGGTCATTTCAATCTGTTAGTTTCTTTCCCTCGTCAGAAGTCCTTTTTACAAAATTATGCAACTCGTCTAGTAAGTCAAAAACACATTTTCAGGAACTGCTGGTTTAAACAGAAGCACTTGATGCGCCATTTACAGCTTTTACCTTATTTGTATCATGTGCAAATAAACAACTCTATTAATGGGCGCAATTTATTCTCAGTAAATGTCCCTTGTGCGTCTTACCGGACCATGGCCTCGATCTTCTTCTTGTATTTGAGATCAATCTTGTTTCGATATTCTGGTCTCATCAGCATAGAGGCAAAGCTGAAGGCAGAGTTTCTTAATCCAGCACGATGACATTCAATCACCGCTGATGTGAGGATGGGGACAATGTCTGTAGGACACACACACACACACACACACAGTTTTATGCAACATTAAATGTGGACTTAGCTAAAAAAGGCATAATGTTCAGGGAAACCACAAAGACTATGACAGAGATGCCTTGATAGATTGAATGAACTGCTGTTGTGTGGAATCAGCTCATTACACATCACTGTCAAAAAACTCTTAAAGCTGTGTTGGTCATTATATAATTAGCTTACAAGGCACACGTGATCCAAGAGATCTATTATTGACTGTTAAACCAGAGATATGTCATCTCCTCTCTATATAAGAAACGGTCTAGTGGATCTGACTGCTATAGCAGTACTGAAGTAGTTCGCTGTACGAGAGAGGCTCACGGGACGGGAATCTGCTGATGTTGTTGGACACACGGATGAGCATTCGTGCCCCCTTTAAATGATCTCCTCTTTTGACATGGATCTGAAAAAATTGATGAAAACACAAACATGTAAAACTTTGCAGAACAGTGAATATCTCATAAATAAAATTTACAGAATTCTAGACCTATTTCATCCACTAACGTGTTTATTTACATAAATATAAAAATATTAATAGTAAACTGAGGCCGCAATAAGTATTTGAACACTTTTGTTCACTTCAACCACATTTAAAATTAATGTGAAAAATATTAGATACAAGCCATCAAATCAAGTGATGCACAACCAACCAGTATCTAGGTGATTTTTACTGGATTTATGAAGTCAGTTTCTGAAATTAATAAAACAATCGGGAAGATTTTTAAATGTTTTTGAAAGTCTCTTACGATCACCAAAGCTGCATATATTTGATAAAAATACTATTTATTTTAAATTGTACATTTTACAATTTTAAATAGCTGTTGGATAAATCATACTTCATAAATCATACTCCCATGCTGATTTGGCGCTCAAGTTTCATATCTTTTTTTACCTTTTATTCTAGTCTATTACTTTTATTTTCAACTTATTTTCATTTCTTATTATTAGAAATATTGAAAATATATATATATCTTTTTTTTTTTTTTTTGGAAACATTGATCATTTTTAACCACTATTTAATGAACAAAGCTTCAAAGAACATTTGCATTTATTTGAAATAGACTACATATACATACATATATATATATATATATATATAGTGATTATGTAAAAATATTTACCATCACTTTTAATCAATGTAACGCCTGCCTAATGAATTAAAGTATGCATTTCTTGGTATGCAATAAAAACTTTGGAATATGCTTCTTGGATTGATACTTTGCAATATAATGCTATAACGTTCATTCATTTTTCCTTTTTGGGCCCACTACACAAAATATTTGATCATAATGATAAATGTTGTGAAAACACTGAATTATTTGTATTTATTATTTTTCTACAAATAAGATCTGTGAGGTTGAGACAGAGCAGACCTGTATGTGTGTGAATGTGTTTCCCACCTTCACTAGTATGTAGCTGTGCAGGATCATCAGGTTTGTGGCCATCTCTGCAGGGATCTTAATGTTCTGCGTCTGAAGCTCAGCATACATGCTGAACAACACATCATGGGCATTCCTGTAGTTTCCTACAACACACACACACACACTTTAATTGTGCTTTACAAAAAACACAAGGTGGGAATTCCCTGAGTAGTTATTATCTTAAACTTGGAGTCTGCATTGGTGCAACACACTCCCAAACATTTGCGCTTAAAGCAGCAACAGTGAATGACTGTTTAGTAAATGTACTCCATTAGACCTTCACTACATGGATAACCAAAAAGCACTGAAAGTAGACCTGCAGATTGCTCCTCTCTGGCGATTATAATAGCAGTTCTCGCCGCCTCTCTGTACTGTTTGAGAGCCATGTACAACCGGAACAGATATTTAGCATCCTAGAAAAGAGCAGAACCAACAAACATTATCTAGTCCATACACTTTATCTGAAAACAGACTTCTGATGCTAATGTAAATACTAATATCATCAAATAAGGTAGAACATCCTACACAAATGATTTGCTCCCAATCAAACCATTTTCCAACATAAACTGTTTTAATAACTACAAAACAAAGACACACAGTCAGAATATGAAGTAATAAAGCAGAGGAACTTTACTGAAGCACACTTGGACATTGCACACACACACACACACACACACACGGGCCTTCTGCTGGGTCACCACAAAGGAAATATCAGCAGATGCAATGAGCTACTCACGGCAAGAGACTACACACATGCAGTGACATGAAGAGAGAGAGGATGAGTGAGAGATGATGAGTGGAAGGACAACAGGAACCAATCACATGATGAGAGCAACAAATCATTCACATTATAAAATTGCAAATATCAATAGATGCTGGTTTTGAAAACAGGAACTTGAAGGGTTCACTGCCCACATTTTCTAAAAGAAACACCTGACAAAAATTGATAAAGTAAAGGCAATGTTAGAGCAACTACTAGATAATCCTCATGTGTCTAATTTAATTTATTTTGTGAAAATCCTGGAGCAAGCAGTGATGTCATGGAACAAACATTTACAGATAGTTGACTCCAAATTCAGATTGGAACAAAAGCGATAAGTTTCTACAATACCATTCAAAAGCAGTTAGATATTTAAAAAAACATATGTAAAAAAAAAAAAGAGTACTAATGTATAAATGTGTACTAAGTATTATTACATTTACTCCAGTCTTCAGTGTCTTTAATGCTGATTTGCTGATCAAAAAACTGTTTTTTTTTTTTTTTTTTTGGAAACCATAATACATTTTCAGATACATTTGTATTTTTTTTTTTGGATGAAAATAAAGTCCAAAAGAACAAGATTTATTTGAATTTGTTTTGTAAAAATGTAGAAGTCTCCACTCTCACTTTTGATCACTTTATTTCATCTTGCTAAACTAAATCTTGACAAAACATTATATATTTTTTTATTATAGATTTTTTTTAATAAACTAAAATATACTATATTTCTTTGAGGAACAATGTCATATTCCGATTCATTAAGTTCCAATTAATGTATTAAACAAAATTCCGAATTTAATTTAATTCCAGATAATATTACCTTTGGCATTCCGTCACTTTCCCCCATCAGATAATCAATAAGCTGATTGGTCAGAGCTTCATCCTTTGCTTCCCCTACCTGTTAAACAGACAGTGATAAAATCTTTAACAGAAATTAATTATAATTATAAATCTATAACATTTTTGTATTAATTTTTTTTTTTAAGCAAGTGAATTCAAGCATCAGGCAACATTGATATCTGTTTATTTCTTGTCTTTAAAAAACATTATCTAGAAATGGGAATCAGACGGGATCTGGTGATATCTCTGGGTAATACTATTCAAAATAAATGATGTGAGCTGTAGCGTAGTAAAGAGCGAGAGAGTTGCTCCCCAGCTGTACTTACTGTCTCAATGGCCATCTCTATGGACAAACTGTCATCAGAGCTAGGACATTTCAAGAAGTGCTTCAGCGCCTGTGTGTGGACAGTCAGACACAGATATATTAATACGCATTTAATGACGGAGGTAATTAGCACAGTCAGTTGAGTAAAGAACCCCTTTGGAGTTAATGAGCAAAGAGAGAAGGGCGAGCAAGTGTGTCGAAGACTGAGAGCAAATGAAGAGAAAGTGCACTCATGCATGGGAGGGAGGGAAAGACAGGAAAAGAAGCACACACAGTTCTCGTACCCTGCTGTACTGTCCACACTTCTGGAAGAACTTCCCAGCCTGAAGATGATTCTTCTCCCCCTCAAAATACAACGCTATGCTCTGATAGTCCTCTACTGTAGCCTCCGAACCTGGACACATGCACAGAGCATTGACATACTGAACTATTTATTTTGAAAACTAGCATAACTCAAATTTCATCAGCACATATACGATGTGGACATGTACTGCGCAACAGGAGTGAGGAGATCAGAGAGCTCACCGATGATGTCAGCGTAGACCTCCATCTGCCCGTGCTGCTGGGCGAGCTGGAAAGCTTCATCGCTGCAACGTGATAAAACCAGGAACTGGATCGCTGAGCCATAATCACTCAAACGCAGGAAGAACCTGTGCAGTCACAAAACATTTGTCAGGCAAACAAAGGACTAATAATCTGGAAAATGCACTTTCACTGGTTAGGAATACATCTTGTAAAAGAGGAGAAATTATATCATTTACCGTATTTTCCGGACTATAAGTCACACTTTTTTTCATAGTTTGGCTGGTCCTGCGACTTATAGTCAGGTGCGACTTATTTATCAAAATTAATTTGACATGAACCGAGAGAAATGAACCAAGAGAAAACATTACCATATCCAGCCACGAGAGGGCGCTCTATGCTGCTCCTGTAGTCTACACTGAAAACATAGAGCGCCCTCTCGTGGCTGGAGACGGTAATGTTTTCTCTTGGTTCTAAATAAATGCGACTTATAGTCCAGTGCGACTTATATATGTTTTTTTCCTCATCATGACATATTTTTGGGACTGATGCGACTTATAGTCCGAAAAATACGGGTAATTTCCTAGACAGAGGTTTTTGTGGTTTCTCTCTTTACTCACCTGGCCACCATTTTGGCTCCTTCAATGGACTGAGTTTCTCGTACGATGCGGACAGCATCCTCAGGGCTGTTAAGATGCTCCAGTAGGATCCGAATGACGTTGTCCCAGTCTCGTGCACTCTCATAGGCCATTGCTGCCTCTTTATATCTATTCACATTCGCAAAATTTGGAAAGTGGCAATCAGGGAATGCTGGACTAAGTGTTTCTTGAACATGATTTTATGATAATGTTCATGACACGAGAAGAAACGTTTCCCTGGATAAACACACTATCTTTTAGAATTCAGGTGCTCCTATTTAGAGAGAAACAGACCATTAATTAAACTGAGCTGAAAACATTTTCAATATTTTCAGTCAATCAGAAAAAAAATATATAATTTTATCCTCAATGCTGTATCTCAATTCACACAGTAGTACACAACAGTCAACCGCAAAAACAACGGTTTAATTCTAATGAGAAGGTGGAATTTATTTATTTTTTGCATTCTGGTGGAAAATTTTTAATAACAGTAAATACATATATATAAATGATTTATGTTGTTGGAAGTGTGTTTTCTTGGAGCGACTGTACTGCATTTGATACATACTTGCCATCTGCCTCTTTTGCCTTGGCGTACTGCAGGTGAATCTTTGGGGAAGTCACATGGGGCAAAAGCTCGCCCACCTTTGCCCTGAGTCAGCAGATCAACATTATCCACAAATCACAGGTTTCCACAGCACAACATTCAAATCTGTGATGTTTTGCGGTGAAGTTGCATTACCAGTTCTTGCAGCGTATGTAGACAGAGGCAGCTTTGTCATAGTACTGGCCTTTCTCATACAACTGAGCCGCTTCTGAATATTGCTACACACAAAAAGCATTCAGTTAACAACAAAAACATCATGAATCACAGCATACTACTCTTTAACAGAGGCAAATGAGATATAAACACACATTCAGAAACACAAACACACACCTTCATGCTTTCCAGAATGGCTCCACAGTCTTTCTTCAGAGCTCTGCTGGGGTGTTTGATGGCCTGGTTGGCTCCTCTACGGATGTCACCCATACGAATGGACATACGAGCCACTCCTGCCAGACAGCTCTCATCATGATCCTGGAACTACAAACACACGTATCAGGATCTCCTGCCAACTACGGGCCTCCATCCATCACATCTTTCAAGAAGCAGCTGAATAAACCTGCTATTGTACACTATAAATATCACTGGCTCTTAGACAAATTAGCTTTTGCAACTCTTTTGGAAGTAATGTAAGATGCAGGATCTATGTTCTATAATACAATAATTTCACAAACACTCACCTTATTGTTTCCTGTTATGCCTTTCTCGTAGTGAGCCAGTGCATTTGTATAATCTCCACTAGAAGGCGACACAACAACGTATGACATTACAGTCAGGTACAGGAAAATGTGCATGAGCATGTGATGTCGTATGTGATTAGCTAATGCAGTGTAGCTGACTTACACAAATTCGAGCTGTATGGCATATTCTTTAGAAATAAATGGGATCTCATCAGGGTCCAGTCTTTTGGCCAGCTGTAATGCACTGTCCCAATGCTGCAGGTCCCTTCTCATCTACACACACAACAGCTCAACTGCTACAGTGATAAAAGTAATACTTAAATGCACACATGTGAGGTTTCATGCATGTGTGTGCATGTCTGTTTTACCTCCAAAGCTGCCATCGGATAAGAAGAAGTCAGATACAAGTCCTGGGCTCGGTTGTAGTCGTTGCAGAACATGGCCAAATGACCAGCCAGCAAATTTTGATCTTCAATTCCCTACAGACACAGTTGAAGAAAAACAATGCATTGCATTAAACAGTTTAAACTTCTCGTTTTTAAAAATTGCTCTTTTCCAAAACCTACTACTACACCTAAATGGAGCCCTTTCTCAGACAGATATCATTTTTCAACAATTATTGACATACACACTATATTACCTTGGCATTAACTTACAGCAAACTTGTAAATGCTGCTGTAAAAAAGAGGTAGGGTTTATGCTGACAAAATAACTGGAGTAGTCTGGAATCCTTCACCAGATTCTGTCGTTTCATGACATTTTGACATGCGGTCACACCTTGATGTCCTCTAGGGACATGACCATGCCGACGTTTCCCATCATGCGGTATACTCTGATGGCCAGTTCCACCTCCATGTGATGAAGACATGCCCTGCCCAGCTCACTCCATGCCTCGCTTCTGTTCAAAGCTTTACAGATATTCCACGCATCAGAAAACCTGCACACACACACACTGTAGCTGAAGAAATCTGAAGTCAAATTAGTTGCAATCACTAATACATTATGCATGCAACAACCATGCTTCCAGAAGCATTGAGGTTTGTATTATTTGGCTTGAATTAGTAAACACTGCACAATAAACTAGCAATGTCGCATGAAAATACCTTTTGAGCATAACAGCCTGTTGCAGTAACGGCTGGAGTTTGTCTTTACTGGTGTCACTGTGTGGGTTGTTGAGGAATGAATGTGTGTTCAGAACCACACTATTAATCTTCCCACTCTGGGTCTGACATGTCAGCTCCCCGTTATGCAACAGCAAGGGCTTATGGGAAAATGGCAACTTGGTGGCACCTACTAGAATCACTTTAGAACCTAGAAAAAAAAATGCATTGCATACATGTTGATATTCTCATAACTTGACAATTTGAGACTTATCAAGGCAATGTTCATGTTTTCCTCAAAACGACTGAAAGAATGTCTGAGTGATATCAGTTTTACCCTGTATGGTGTCTTTGTGGAAGGCATACGTGTAAACTTTGTCTTCCTCATACGCCACAAACACGCCTTTATTGCCGAACCAGTTTTCCCACAATACCCCTTTAATGGCAGGAGAGAAGTCTGGGATCTCAAACACGGAATCATTCACCTGTAGGAAATACAGAATTCACATTAGCCTCTTACGACTGCTCACTAAAGACATAGTTCACCCAAAAATTTTAATTCTGTAATCATTTATTTAACCCTCATGTCCTTCCAAACCTAATCGACTTCCTTTTATCTGGAAGTCAATGGTCACCACAACTGTTTGGTTACCAATATTCTCTTCAGAAGATGTTTTGAATATAAAGTCAGTCACACAGGTTTGGAACGACATGAGGGGAAGTCATTTTAGGTGTACTATCCCTTTAAGAGATGAAATATGTTTTTGTACCGGGCAATATAGGAAGCTGTCACTTTTTTCATCAATAAAAACGAGACGTGTTCCATTGGGGTCTGGAAAGACTTTGCGTACACCCACTGTGTGCCGATACTCATTCACACTTTGCCAGTCTTCAAAATAAAAACACTGAATCAAGCCGGTCTACAGAAAGAAAGATGAGCAGAAAAACATTCAGAATGATACAAGTTTAGGTTAATAAGGTACATGAGGTCATGTTATATAAGAAACCGTCGCACTAAAGAGAACACATTACACACACTTTAGTACCTTACTGCTTTTATAAAACTTCGAAATGTTAAGGACATAAACTTTCATCCTATGCATCCTTTGCTAGAGGATATATACCATATAAAAATAACAGAACTATAATGTATTATTAACAGAAACCGGGAATGTTAATATAAGTAGATTGATTAACTATAATTCATTTTGTTACGTTTCAAGAACTTGGTTTTTTGATAAAGAAATGCTGTTTGATTTCAGTTTACATATTGATTGTACTTTTTAAATTGTTAAGATTGTTTTGATGTATTATTAATACTAATAATATTTTAAATATCCACTGTCATGTCAAATATGATGTAAAGCTGTGTCCATGCCATTTAAAAATATTAGGTCTCCGCTCATGTGGCATAGTAAAGTGTCCTTCAGGGTACTTTTCAGCTAATGTTTAATGAATGCTGCATTTTGGACATACAAGTTTTTGCATACTGTATAGTAAGGATTTAAGTGATGTATGCAATTTATGAAGTATATTTAACACAAACCAATTAGCATCTAAAACCATAACTATCGGTTTAATAAAACGAGGTAAAGGAGAAAAACTCACGTCCGTCCCATAATACAGAAACTCAGAGGTGAGAGCATGACTGAGTATGCGGTATTTCTGATCGGCTTCTGGGAACAGTTTCGTCTGTCTGTCCTCCTGAACAACCTGCTCATCTCCATCAATCTTTCATGCACATGCACACACACACAAATGAAAACAACAATTAAGATGAAAAAGCTGACCAATTAAAACATTTTTCACATGATTGTCTTCTTACCACATGCAACTGGACCTTCCCCTCAAACAAGGCAGCAGCATAGTCACAGTTCAGACACATACTGGCCACTGTTCCTAAATACTCGGTGTCTTTTACACGCTCCACACCTGAAACACACACATGCACACTTTCAGGGACAGTTCACCCAAAGATGAACATTCTGTCAGCATTTACTCACCATCATGTCATTCCAAAAACCCATAAGATTTTAAAATGATATGTAAAAATTGATAGCCTGAATGCACTGTAAGTCGCTTTGGATAAAAGCGTCTGCTAAATGCATAAATTTAATTTAATTTAATTTAAAACGCAAAATGAAACCTTATTTTTACTGAAATCTGACAGGTTTCTGTCCCTGCATTGAAAGTCCAAGTAATCAAAACGTATACGGTCATAAAAATAATCCATATGACTCGAGCAGTCTTGTGAAGAAATATGATTGATTTATAAGATGAACAGAGATTTCATATATATCTTAATTTGTGAAGAATAACTAAAGTCTTATGGGTTCAGAACAACATGAGGAAGAGCAAAAGATGACCGATTTTTCTTTTTTGGGTGAACTTTCCCTTTGAATACAGAAAGTCAAAACTTTCCCTTTGCCTGAGGGAATGTGAATGTGAATTCATGCTGGTTCTCACTTACCACTGTCTCCTAACGCATAAAACCATGCTCTGTTATTCATGCCTACAGCAACATGATATGGTCCAACAGCTATGAAACTAGGCTCTACTTCCACTGCAATAGCAACGGGGGGCCTCCTGAGAAGAGATAAAATACTATCAATAAATTATACTTTTACATCTTCTAAAAAACTTCTGGCCAAAACACAACATAAGAGTTGCTATGGCAGTTTCTCAAGTGCCCTGAATCATTCCCTTGGCTCCACCCCCATGTCAAAACAGTGCCAGAAATCAAGACGCACAAAAACGTGAAGCGCAAAGGGAAAACAAACTTGACTGAAATGCAAAATAAAAGCAGCGTTGCAAATAAATTAGTAGATCTGTCCATGGAAAATATGCATTGCAAAATCATTGCTTTCACGCGTTTCATTCATGTTTTACAATTATTTATTTTTGTTGGCAAACGTAATTTTTTCACAATACTACATTTTTTTTTTTTTTTTTGCAATTCATTATTTTTGTTTGCAAAACTTAATTATTTTGCATATAAATGCGACATTATATTGACTCCATAAGGTGTGCCATTCATTTTCTAAGCAGTCAGAGATGATGCAACGGGTTTAAAAAAAATCCCTCTGACCATATCTGCAGGTTCTTTTAAGCTGGGCCATTTAGCGACCACCCAGAGCACACTAGAAAGCATCTGCATGTCTGTGTGTCGTCTCTTACCCCTTCCACCTGGTTGTCGACTGTAACTTCCAGCAGCGATGTAAGATAAGCGATTCTAGTGCCACTGCTGTCTCCCAATATTGGCAGCTTGGTGAGGAAGACGTGCAAAGATCCCTGCTGAGAAGATACAGCGAGCAGCTGGCCGTCATCAGTCCAACACATCTGATCAAGGCCTGAGAAAAACACCCACAGAACTAAGAACCAATGCTTTACATACAAATACACTGCATGAGTACACACCAGATATTAAGTTTACCTTTGGTCTCCTCATCCAGAGTGACTATAGCATACATTTCCTTCAGATCAGTCAAGTCGTGTATCTTAATACTGACAGGGAGATATAATAATGTTATCTCAAAGCACAAGAAGATTGGTGGATGAAACCGTTATGAGGTGCATACTAATGAACACTTTTACCAGTTGTCCCCGCAGGACGCAGCCTTGTTTAGGGACTGTGAGATGGCGATGCTAGTCAGGCTGTCTTTATGATTGTGCGCTTGAAACAACTCTTGGCCAATCTCACGGATATGTGTGGAAATGACCACAAAGTAGCCATGTGAAAATCCAATCATGATATAGCCATCCCCATACCTGGAGAAAGAAAGGAACATGTGCTCAGTATATGAAAGACACAACTAAATGTGCAATTACTTGATTTGAGTGATTTGTTTTCTCTTTTTTTGTATTCTTTAGGTATAAGAAAGGTACATTACAAATAAAATGTATTATTATAATTATAAAATGACCTACAGCCAGACTTTGACATGCATATTAAAACTGTGTATGTGCGTGCGTGCATGGATGCGTATGTGTGTGTGTGTGTGTGGTGTGTGCGTGTGTGTGTGTGTGTGTGTGTGTACCAGCGGTAGGAGATGATGTTGCCGTAACGCTGCTGGAATGCCAGTTCTATGGGGTTATCAGGGTCATTCAGATTAAACAGAAACAGGGTCTTCTTCCCCAAAGCCACACTCACCTGTAAATTAAAGATCATTTAGTCAATCTATAGATATTTTTTCATACTCATGAAACAACGTAAAAAAAAAAAACAGATTTGGTGGAAGCCAGCCAAAGTTGCTTCTCAATGTTTCTGAGCAGATGAAGAAAAAATTTGATGGTTAGGGTTTAGAAATGTTATTTTTATTTTCCAATAAAGTTTAAAATAAAATAAAAATTGTAAAAATTGTTTTGCAAAAATGTTTATGTATAAAAGCGTAAAAATATTATTGCAATTTAAGATTTTGCTCTTACATTAATTTCTACCTACTGTATAAGTATGAGCTTGTGAACATACAGTGCTTTCTCCTGGAGATGATCTCTCGTCTGTTTTCATCACTGAGAACTGAACATCTGCAGGATCTGCTCTCACAGAAGTCTGAAGAAGAAAAAAGGTGAGATAGATTATGCTATTTATAGGTCTGCAATCAACATATACAGCATTACAGGATCTCTCTCTCTCTGAGGACCCTGACGCACCTGTCGAATGGTGTCTCCCTCGTGGTTGCTGATGGTTATGCTGCGGTCTTCGCTGCCCAAAGCCAGCAGGTTTATGGGAGCTCCAACAGCCACAAAGTGATTTTCTTTGTGTGCTTACCTACATGAACACATGCATGATGTGAAAACTAGTCAGCACTCTATAAAATTCAGGTTTCATAAATTAATCAAATTTCTACCCCAGATTAGATAGTAAAATAAAGAGGAAAATATGCTTTTAATAGACAAGTGTCGGTAGTTCGGAAATGTGATACATTCACGGTAATGAAATATGCTAATGAATATTCACTCCTAAATACCATGAATAATTATATATTACAAATTATTCCGAATTTCACATGAGAAGCACATGGAGGAACACGTGAGAGACGCGCTGAATGAAAGCACATTCACTCTCTGACAGCAGATGGCACTAAACTGCAGAAAAAAGCAGCCTTTACTCTGGAAACCCCATAAATAAAGCAGCTGTGCTACTTTCTAAACCATATTTAAATAGTTTAAAATAGCCATTCAGGTTTGTGTATTCGCTATGAATGTTCATCACAGCGCCAAATACTAAAGTATTTAGCCTTAATAGGCTATTTATTTTCAAACTCTTTTTTTTTTTTCATTTTAATTTGGACTATAACATGCCCTAGATAATTGTTTGAAAGTGTTTTGATTCTTTATTGTTCGTTCACACTTTACGTTAGGGCTTCATTGGTTAATTCATTAGTTAACAAACTAAAAAACATAGTTGAAAAACGTATAAAAATTCGTCTGAACATTCATTAATCTTAGGTATTACAATATTTATAATGTATAATATTTTATAATGTTGTAAAAATCTAAAGTTGCAACGGTTTTGTTTAATGAGCTAACATGAACTAAGAAATAAAATAAAAAAGATTAATGACTTCTGTAGCAAATGTAGCTATTGCTCATTGTGAATGTTAATGATTAACTAATGAAGTCTTATTGTAAAATTATACCTGTTGGTCTTTATAGTTCTTTTTGCACTTTAATCTGTGCAAAACCTAACTTTAATATATTTTTTTCTGTATTGCTTTATTGTATTTAAATGTTCAGTTATTTTTGTTATAATAAAAAAGTTATTTAACCTGTTATTATACTGTATTATGTCCAATGTTAAACTTCAATACCATGAATAATACCGTATACTGTGATGAAAGCATGAGCAATTAACCGCAATTGGAAAAGTTGATACCGGCATATCCCTAGCTTTCAAAACAGTTTTAAAGTTTAAAATTAAAAGAAATATTAGAAGTATCAAACCCCCAGTGTGTTTGAAGAGTTTATTGCATACAGCAAATCTATTTCTGTGCATGTGTCTGCCAAAAATATATATGTGAAACATATTATGAATACACTGAAAGTTGTAATAAATATAATTTCACCCAGAACCGGAATCTTGCGTTGAGGTTTGCTGGTTGTAGATGAGCAGGTTTCCTTTTAGATGTGCCAACAGCCAACAGCGGCCCAGTTCTGGACCAGAGCAGGAACGACATCTGATCTCTGTGTCAACAAGAAAACATGATTGAAATCAGATTCAATCGGTTTACTCTCAATAACATGTCCGCTCTCTCTCGTCACATCGACTAACTTCATGCCGCTGTCCCAGCTGTGAGGTCTTGTTAACATTTGCATCCCACAAGTAACAGAACTGGACTTCTCAGCAAGCACAGCCAAGATATCGCCATCTTTATCCCAGTCGAGGGACACACAGTTCCTGCATGCACAAAAATATCCAAGTGTGAGCAACAACAGAAAGAGAAGAATTATAGCTCTTTAGTTATGCAGAAACCAAATCACATCAGAGCTCTCTCTTCCAATTAAAGTGTCAGATATACAGAAGGTGTCTGAATGCTCACTTACCCAGGGAGATTCAACTCATTCACCTTCTGGCCATGCCGATCAAAGATTTTTACTAAATTGTCAGGCTAATGGATTATATAAAATATGACATACATCACTTTTAACTCTCACGGCTCCAGAAAAGACAGTAATAAACCACAGTTTCTCACCCTGCAACTGCAAGATAGTTTCCTACTGTTTTCTGCCATTTGTATTGCAAACATGATCCAGACCAGGACTTTTCTGACAGCGTGAAAACACGCTGAAAAGAGACAAACATCAAAATTTGACATCAATACAGTTCGCTGATCAATTACAGTCATACAATAACATTTTACAAATGACTCTAAACGACATTATCAACAAAGATAAAGTTACAACCGACCAGTTCTTTAGATAACATTTTTTTTAGTTAATCGATATTTCGCTAAGTATATATATGTTTATATATATTATTTACACGCATTTATGTTTTCTGCTAAGACATGAACTGCTAGCTAACTTCACTAGCCGTCGTGCTAACGCTGTCCGTGACGCTCTTAAAAACACGCCAACACTCGTCTTCACCAAAGCACATGTGCGCTTCAAACAGAGATATTACCTTTTTTAATGCGACATTGCTGTTTTATATATGTAAAAAAAGAAATACGTGCCTTCATTTTTGTTTTGTCGAAACGTTTCACTTCCCAAGCTGCTTCTCTCCGACGCGTCTTTGATCTCTCCTAGCAACCGCTTAGCAGCAGCCAATCAGCGTTCAGCAAGGCATGCTTGACGAAACAACGTAGTACGTAAAAGAAAATTTTAAATAAGATAAATACATAAAAAATAAAGAAATATATATTTCACTTATATTTATTTGATTGCCTAACACTAATCTTAGTGCATCTCTCCTGAAAACCATAAAACGAAGTTTTGAGTTTATTTTTTTTTATCATTAAATTGGTTGGAATACGAAATAAATGTAGAATTATTTTATTTCATTTCGTTTGTAGAGTATGCCAGGAACAAGTTATTTATATATAAAAAAAAGACATGAAATTGTATGTACAGTCAAACTCAACGTTTTGGCTATTTTTAAACCAAACTTTGTACAAAGATGGTTCTCAACTATCTGGAAGATATAACAGAATGATTTGATATACTATTTTAATTTATACAGTAAATTTTCCATACATAGTTATTCCCATTAAATGTTTCTGACTAAAACTGAGGGCTTATATAGATGATGTCAAGAATCAGAACAGGTGAGAACTAATGAGTAGCTATGGAAACAAATGAGTAAATTAACTCAGATTTCAGGTCAGTGCAGCAATGTAGTTCACTTAAAATATGCATTAAATACAAACAGTATAAAATAAACATTTAAATATACATGAAATTTAACATTAACCATTTCTATTGGACTGTTGGACCAAAAGTTCATTTCCCATCCTTTGAATGACATGCTTTACTGTTTGCATCATTGACAATTAACTACTAGAAGTAGAGACTTCTCACTATTCCTTCTCCATATAGACCTGTTAGGTGAACAGAAGCAGTCTCCATTTAAAGAGGTGAAAGATTTTGTGTTGACACTCGTGTGCAAGGATGGCATTCAAGGAAGTAAGTGACAGGAACAAAAATAGATGGTGCCATGCTTTCACTTCTATGAAACTTCTATGCCCACGTGTTGCTGAAAAAACCTTATTCACAAAAGGAATAATTTCAGCTGAATGCTGTTAACTGAATGTCGTATATGATGCTGCTTTGCATCTGAACTGCTGCTGGTTTATGATCTTGAGAAAATCCGCTGGAGCCACAATGTGAAGCGCTTTCACAAGAGCTACAACATCATGTGAGTCTCTACCGCTGTGATTTGCATTGCTTTACATGGTCTTTTTGATGGTCTGGAACAAATTACAAATGATCTTAATTCTTCTTTTCATAGAATGTGGTGGACCTCAAAGAAGAAGTGTTGTATCAGAGATGCCATGACCATGAGTGTAGGAGACAGAACAACAGAGAAATAGCACCACATAAAACCTTACTTTAGAGCTACTATATAGCTGTAATACTGTAGCTTGTCCTGCCTCTAGAGGA